>NW_010206399.1:34649-149957 GCF_000695765.1 Mesitornis unicolor | reverse complement strand
GATGGGATGGGATGGCGGCGACGGGGGAGTGTAGGAATGGATAGAGCCTCAAGCAGGGCAGGGTAAAGGGCAGCCGGCCACGTAGGGTGGGAGGGGACCGACTTCGAGGCGGAAGAGAAGTGACTCGGCTGCCCGTTCTGATAAGTCTCTTCTGATGCTTGGCGCTTCCTGGCTACGTGGACTTGTAGTGAGAGTCAAAAAAGCTACGTTCCCCCCTGCCTGCTTCTGGCCTGTGGCTGGCTCTTCGAAACACTTCAGGCCTTCCCACCACCCCTTTGACACTGACAGCAGCCTCTGCCAGCTTTCCTTAGCTGGAGATTCCCGGGAAGCCTGTCGTGTTTCTGGCCTTGTTGGTGATACTTGTCTGTCCCTTTCGGTAGCAGCTCACCATGTTGCTGGCTTTGAGCAGCAATAGCAGCAGTATAAGTACCAGAGAGCTGAAATCTCTCAGTTTGCTTAAAAGGATATTTCCGTGCAGTTTTCTTAGGGAATAACCACCTGATTTCTGAAGTCTGGCTCTTTTTTTGCTGACGTGGTCAGTGCAGTTGTCTGTCTTCATAGAAACTGACTACAGTTTGTGGTTTACAAAAAAAAGAAACGACCACCCAACAGCATCTGATGCAGGTACTCTAATAATAGTGTACCAAAACTTCAGAGTTCATTCTGAAAAGTCAGCTTTTCCTAATACTTGCTGTATTTGTATGGTACAGTTTTAAGTGTGGTGAAAGTTTAGAACACATTTGTGGTTCATTACTCTTATCTTCAGGTTATCTCTTTCAATAAAAAAATCTAGAGCGAGGTCCCAGTGTGTTGTGAAAATGCCTCTAACTGCCCTCACTTTACTTTTGTGGTGAAAGTTTAGAACACATTTGTGGTTCATTACTCTTATCTTCAGGTTATCTCTTTCAATAAAAAATCTAGAGCGAGGTCCCAGTGTATTGTGAAAATGCCTCTAACTGCCCTCGCTTTACTTTAGTCTGTACCACTTTCTGTATGTTTTAATTTTTTGGATAGTGTTAAGTTACTAAATTTAAATAATTTGGGCTATTTCTAAATAAGCCAAGCACAGTATTTCGCAGTTTACTGTTTATGTACTATGATTCCTGACTAATAGATCTGCACTGATGTATTGCAAGTGAGTTTAGCTACCAATGGTACTTTGGTGTTATTTTGACAGATGCCTTTAATTGGTAGTGCTTGTTAGCACTGTTAGAAGCAAATGGATTAGAGTTGCTGGGTCACTGAATGTCTCATCCTGATAAGGATTGTGGTGTTGTCACTGTGAAGGTGGAGGTTGTTGGAAGTCTGGACAGAACCTCTAAAGGTCACCTGCGACAGGGGTGTACCTGTGCCAAGTGGAGGCACAGAGGCCCTGGCCCAGTAAATGAAGCAGCTTGGATCTGCCATGGCCCAGGGGACATAGTGGGTGTGGTGGAACACGGTGTTTTGTAAAGCAAGCCGGCTTTCCTCCACGGCTTTACTTCTTTGTTTAAAACTTGAACAGGTTGCTTGTTGTCTAGCCCATTTTGAGAGCCTCATTAGCATTCAGTTTATAATTTGAAAATGCTTCCTGACATATAATCTTAATCTCTTATGGATTTGAACAAAAGACTTCTTATCCCACTGTCAGGGGTAAAATTGACTAGAGTTTTGATTTTTCTTCTTGATGTAACAGCCGCCTATTCAAAGGCATTGGGTGATCTGTAGAAAATGCAGCTGAAGGAAAAAAAACAGATCAAAATTGCTCAGCCTGTACTCATGGTTTGTTTTGTAAACCTTCTGAGTTCTAGTTGCTTTTACTGAAGTTATTTTCTACTTACCTACTTCTCTTAAAACTTGATATGTGAGCTAGAGGCAGCACTCTAGCAGATGGTTTGTGCATGGAGAAGAGCAGAACCCTTGCTTTCTGTGCCTTGTATTGTAGTGCTCCTGTAATATAATCAAGAAGCAGCTACTTTTTGTAGAATACTATGTGGGAATTTCTGACTGCCAAACCACTCTAAGTTGCTGCATAGCTTAGATTTTCCCTTTTTGTATATTCAATCACTTTTCCCCCAATAAAATATGTTATGTATTCAAATAGTATTATTTGAGGGGTTAAAAAGCCTAGATTTATGCCCAGACTTCAACGAATGTGCAGGGAGTTTCTGAACAGGTTAAGCTATCTGTGCATGTGTAATCTTCTGAGTAGAAATTAGTGGTCTAGCTGTTCTGTAAAGCCTTGGACAGTGTGTTGGTTATAGCTAAAGGGTGTGTTTGCTGTTATTATCTAGGAATTCATCTGTGTTTCCTTGAGGATATGTTGCTTAATGCCAGTGCTACGTTTATTATATTACTAGCTTCCATTTGCTAGTCACTTCTGGCAGATTCTAAACTACTACTTTAGTATGTATTAGTGAAAGTTGCCTTTAGGTAAGGCTACAATCAGCAGAAAATCCTAGAAAATCAGTAATGTGATAACAAATTCCCATGCCTTTAATTCTGTAAGTTTTAGATTTGGGGTTTTTCATTAGCCTAATAATCAAGCAGTCTACGTGAAGTTTGCTTTGGGTACACTTTTTTCAGGACTTCAATGCTGTTATGGTTTCAGGTCTTTTGTGATATAAAATAAGTGCAAATGGACCAACCTGAAGAGTATTATTAAATGTCAGCATGCTTATTTAAAAAACAACCCCCCTTCCACTCCCTGGAAATCTAAGAACTTGCAGTACCCTTATAAGAATGGACTCAGCCTTCCTGAAATGTATGATACTGCCAGTCATATCTTTCTTCATTTGGGAATTTACTGTCAAAAGGAAGAGCAGATGGATTTTGCACTTTCTGGAAAGCTGTATTATTTACACTATTTTTCTGGTTTTAAGGAGGGGTATTAGGATTGACAAGAAGAACTCTAGCCTTCTTTTCTATGGCAAATAGAAACCAATATTTTGTTCCATTTTAGGAGAGCCCAACATAAGGTAGTTTATGACCAAGTGCATCCTAGATGCAACTGGTATTTAGAAAAAAAATCAGTACCACTTCCAAACATTAAAAAAGAAAACAGAAGAAAACCCAAAAGAAAAACAGTGCATGGGATGAGGTTATCCCAATTTAAAGATCAAATGAGGTCTTGAGAAGTACATTCTTAGTAAAGCAGCCTAAGGCTGGGTTTCAAGGCCATGTCACTAATTTGCCAGTTGAGTTACTTTAATGCAGTGCACATGGAAGATGCAAAACCAGCAATCTGTCTTCAAGCGACACTGAATTCAAACTATCTGAACCTCTTCTGTTTTCTGTTTTACTTCCATGTGAGACCATTGTCGCTACTAAGGTGAAAAAACCCACAGCAGGAGCTACTAACCACTGCCTTGGTACTGGTATCCACACCCATGTTAGCCTGATTTTGCTAGACTAAGTGTAGACCTTCATTAGGATGAATCTGAAAGACCACAAATATGAATTCTAGTATCAAATCTGTGCCTCCAAGATCGCCAGTTTCAATATACGTTTCTGGCATCCAACCATGTGGTGAGGGTTGGTTGCTGTTTCTCTTCTGATAGCTGTACCTTTGGGTCAAGAGCATGCAACCTCATTGGAAATGCTTTCTAGGAAAAAAGAAAATTGGGAATGTGTTGATGTCGAACATGATCCTACGGATGTGGAAATGGTGTTTTCCTTCATCCAATAGCTTGTGAGGCCTCTGTGCTAAATGTCAGTGTTCTGAGCATCACAAAAGCTTGTGCTGAATATGCTCTGCCTTGTTTGTCTTCTGTAAGACAATGACTAAGAAACAGATACATAGTAGGGGGCCCTAAAGCTGTGTTACAGTGATCTTCTAGCTTAATTTTTGGTGAGATTTCATATTACCAGAATACAGTTGATTATATAGTTTTTGATCTATTCTGGGAAGCATCTTGAATAACAGAAATAGGTAAACAGAACCCTTGGACCTGAAGACCACTAACCCACCCTCGGGTTTGACATGTGGAGAGATTTTTGGAACTCCACAGTGGAAAGCTTTTGCCAACTCTGCTCATTTTTCCCAGTGTTTGACCAGATTCTCACGATTTCACATTTGCCCTCTCCTGGTTGCAGGAAATGAAAACTACCAGCATCATCATTAGCCATTAAGGTATTTGTTAGCTCAGTCTTACAGGTGTGTCAGATCTTAATTTCCTGCTCAAGAGAGGTGTGACAGCTTGGATTTTAGACTTTTTAGCAAAAGAGTGCCAAATCTTTTGCCTATTTGTAGTGACTTCTTGAAAGAAAGAGGGATTTTCAAGACAGCCACTGTAGGTAGAGAGCTGCTTTTTCAGCCGTAGGAGTTCCGACTCCATAAGGTCGGATGACACATCTGACACAATCCTTCTTGGAGGGTGTCTGACAGCAGTGGTGCTTTGCCTTCTCTGAGGGAAGTAGCTGAGTGAGAGGACTCTACCTACTCACTTCCAGGAGGCAAGATATCACACACACTTTCTTGCTTCTTAAGAATTGCTCCCAAGTGGGTTGTAACCTTTAAATGTTCCTGGGCTGTGAATGTGTATAATACATAGCTCATGTCTCTGAGGGAAAAAATTAGAAACCTGCTTGCTGCTGAAATAACCGTCTTTGGGCTGCTCTGAATGCCACTTCAATTCCTCCATTTTTTGTTAATATTTTCTATAATAAAAATATTAATCAGGAATCAGCTTTTTCAAAGAAATTTAATTCCAGATGATGCATATTATATCACAAAAATGTTTAAAAGATTATAATCTTATTTAGCAATTTATGTCTTTTAATAATTAGAGCATTAGGAAAATACTGATATTATAGCATGAACATGATTAGTGCTGAGAAGCCTCCAGACATTGCTACAAATAAAAGCAGAAACACATAAGCAAAAGGGCACTGTGTTCTACACATTTCAAGTCAAATTGTAAAAAATGCTGGTGGTGTTCCTATTTTGTGCATATTTTAGGTGCTCATCATTTATCTGGAACTCTGTATACTATAAGTAAGCATTTGGACAGCAATTACAAGGTTTTCACACAGATGTGAGCACCAGTTCACAATTTTCAAGTTTTAAGGTTTCGCATAGGGACCTACTTTGTATATAAAAATAGCCTGATCTGATGATTAACCTCTTTCAGATGTTGTAATACCATGGTAGTGTATATTATTGGTGTGCCACTCTTTATTGTGAAGGTTGAAAACTTGATCTATAGCCTTTTGTCTTGAAACTCAAGGTGTATGTGTCAGTGTACTAATACAATATCTGGTGTTGTAATGTTTATAGTAAAGGAGGGCTGGGCTAGAATGACTTACAAAGAAATAATTCAGCAGGGTAAGATTTCACATAGCTGCAGTAAATGTCACTGTAATGAAGTTAGTGTGAGGTGGGCAGGGTTGTGTTTCTATCCAATAGCAGGCTTCTTATTCTTCTAACATGTGTGGTTTGTTGTCCATAGTATTTTGGTGGTTGGTGAGGCCAGGGCTCAGGTGCTTTAAAGAAGATTTTCTCTGACCTCTCTGTCCCCTTTCTGTAATGGCACAAGTTTCTTTGGCACCAGAATTGACTTTCTTCTGATTCATTTGGTTCGTGCAATTTAGTGTCTTAAATAGGTGTGTACTGCGCTAAGGAAGTTATGGCATGAGGCACGGCAGGACTGCTTCCTTGAGTGGTGGTGACATTTCGTACCAGTTTACCTAATAGAGTAGTGAACTTTATTTTATGACTCGCCTGAGGAATTCTTCTTTGTTCTTATTATTCTTCCTTTTCTTTCTTAAGAATAAATTATATGTAAGATGTGCTTTACGAGACACATGTAAGTTTTGTACTTCTTCCACAGCATAATTTTATTGCCTAGTGGCCTATTGATGAAATGGGTCAAATTGGTTTGTGGATAATAGCACTTCTGGTGTTTTTCCTATAGATCTCCATATTTTTTATTTTTAAATATTACTATTTAGAGGAGTGTTTGATGCACTGGCAATCTGAGTCTGCTGATTGCAGTCCCCTGTCACACGCTGGTTCCTTGGAGAAGCATTGCAGGCTGTGCTCTTCGAACTAGAGGGTTTTTTACAAGATTACAACAGTAATTCACTTTTCTTTATAGTCAGAGGCTGTAGAGGACGTGAAAGGAGAAGAGTCCACACAAGTAGGACTTGTTCAACTTCTTGTGTTACTGCAGAAGTTTTTATGTTGGTTGTAAAAGGCCCTGTAGAGTGAACTCAAGCTTGCTGTGACAAATGTAAGTTAAACAGCTGTGGTCAGTTCTGGTCTCTGCTGGACATGAATGAGGGACTAAATGGTAGTGAATATAAAACTATATTTTTTTTGTTTTTCATGTGCCTGCTCTTTGAAATTGTTTTGAAGGTACATACTGAACAACTCTGATCTGTAGATTTCCATTCCAAGTATTTAATTCCTCCTGAATGAGGTGGGTTGTGCACATGGTTACTGTATAATGACTGCTGAGCTGGAAAGACAGCAGGTTTTGTTTGTTTGTTTTGTTTGTTTGTTTTGTTTGTTTGTTTTCCTGAGGGTTTACTAAGGTATTCAGTTTTATTTATTCATCTTTCACAGTAGTATTGTCCAACTTCTTTTGGAATATTTTACTCCACTGGTAAACAACTTTAAACTACAGTTTCCACAGCAAGCAAAAACATCAAGGAGTTGAACGTGGTTGAATACTACTTCACTCAGTTTGCAGCTTATGCTTGAAAAGATTGAAGCGTGAATTTTTCTGGGAGCAGTACCCGTTGTATTGTTGTTTTTTTTCCTTTTTTTGATGGGTCTATGTGTGATTTTTATAGTACTGTTTGCATTTCTTGTACTGTGGTGCTTTTAAAGATAAGTGCATGCATTTAATAGGTTGAGTGCTTCTGTCAGGCTTTCTTTAATTTTGAGAAAGTGAGTGCAAGGGAAAGATGGCTGTGCTAAAGATAGCTATGCACAGATAAGCAGAAATGCTGTATGCCCCAGACTGTAGATATATTTTCATAAACAAGAATTTGTATCTTTGCCTCCTTTCCCTTCTTCTTCCTCCCTTATCCCTTCCAACCTAGATCCTCATTTCTTCCTCTTTATTTCAGGAGCTTTAGACCTTTGCCCTGCCTAAGTGCTAACAGTCTGAATTCACTGCTCTCATGCAGGTTTTTTTTCTTTGCTCTGTTGTGATCCTTCCTCTCTCATTTGTGGTGGAGAGGAGCCTTCCTGTTGGTTCTGCAGGAGAGACTTAGCAGGGAGATGGGTAGGCATTCAGGCCAGGGAACAGAGAAGTAAAAGAAAGAAAGAAAGAAAAAAATTCCTTTTTGCGGTGGCTAAGGGAAGCTGTGGTAGTCCTTTCCTTCTTGTGAGTGTGGCTGACAAAGACTCTGTTTGCCAAGATCTACTCAACAGCTCTGGGGTTTTTTTTGGTGAGTGGGTGGTTTTTGGTTTTATCCACCCCCCCAGCAGCCTTTTAGTTCAGTTCTTGCTTTCTGATCACAAAGTAATGACACAATTAGCCAGCAGACTATGAGGGTTCTAAGGACCCTAAGGCTGAGAAAGCAAACATCTTTTTTCCTCTTCAGGTGACTTTTTTGGATGCAGTTCACTGTGTAGCCTCAGACATCTATGTCAGAGAAAGAAGGAAGGAGGTACCTTTGGAGGCTGGGGTGAGGAGTGGAGTCAGGTCTTTTTAAACTGACTGAATGCCTGAGTATAAGCTCAGATGGCACGGGGCAGGTCAGTTAACCCTTGCTACTTTGCTACGGTATTTGCAAGCACTAGTTTGATATGCATTTAAATTGGTACAGTTGCTGGGGAATAGAATTTTTGTTGACTGATCTGTTCTCGTTTGTTCTCTTTCAGGTCTCCCTTGCAATTATGGAGTGTTAGAAGAATAAGGTGGTGTGGAGGGGGAATCCCCCTCTCCACACTTGAGGTAGTTCACTTTTGCAGTTTTTCTATGGACAAGAATATTTGTTATATAAGATGGTGAAGTAAGACTTCTAAAAATATATATTTATAAATATTTACTTCTATCAAGTGCCAAACACAACAGTACAAAGACTTCTAATGGCAGCTCAATAAAACTGGATTTATACCCTTGGAATTACAAGTTTTTTAGGGCACCGTGTTGTGTACTGAATTGGAGTGCCTTGATACACCTAAGGGTTGTTCCCCTTAAGGAGAGGAGCAGCTTCAGAAGTGAAGATGAGTGCTTTCATGCCAGACTGCACTTCAAAGTGTCGATCTCTACAGCATGCTTTGGATGTTATTTCTGTGGTAACCAGAGGAAGTGAAGGCCAGATCAAGGCCTTTCTCTCTTCTTACTGCTACAATGCTGCAACCATAAAAGATGCCTTTGGTAGAAACGTTATTCATCTTGCTTCATCTTGTGGCAAAAAAGGTGTGCTAGACTGGTTGGCTGAGACCAAAGGAGTAGATCTCTTGGCGAAAGACAAAGAGTCTGGATGGACAGCTTTGCACAGAAGCATATTTTATGGATACATTGACTGCGTTCTGTCATTACTGAAGGTGAGTGCTTTATAGCCATGGTTTTCCTTGGTATCTCCAATTTTTAGAGTTGTATTTGTTATGTAAAAGTAGGTTTTTTGAACTTGCCTGAAAGCCTCTTGGGGGTAGTCTTAATACTGCGTTTAGATCACAGTGCATTGGTTTACTTGAAATTTCTCTGTGTTCGTAAAAGATGTCTGCCTTTGACCATGCTGAAGTCAGCACTGAGTAAGGATCCCTGATTAATTGTGGATTTCCCTGAAGACTGGTTTGTGCGGATGATATCAGGGTCAGGATCTTAAAAGTGGAGAGTGATCAGACTAAAGATACTCTAAAAATAGACTCTTCAGTACTTATACCAATTAGTGATTTAGGGAACATAAAATAGTAAAAGCTTAACTGGAGTTATAATTAGAGATGAATCTTACATTTGAGAGATAAGCACTTCAAGATACAGAGCATTTTATTAAGCAATTCGCAGTTTAATAATGCTTTAACCATGGCTTTTGCTCAGTCCCCCCATTCCTTTCTTGCAATTGCTGTTTCTTTCCTACCACTTAGCAAGTTGTATGTATTTTTGGATTGCTCTTCTCTTCCTGCTGTCCCAAGTACAACAAAGGGAAGAGCTACGTATACTCAAGATGTTCAGGGTTCTTTAACCACATGAGAAAATGAAATATTTGTGGTTTAGAGTAAAGAAAAACTTAAAAGAAAACCTTTCAAGACAGAGAATTTTCTGGTTTTAGTTCAGCCTTTTTAAATGGCAATGACTAGCCATTAAACTCTGCTTTCTACAAGCAAAATGGTTGTGGATCCAGTAGTTTTTTAATTCCTGACAGTCTGGTAAATGTTAAGTATGGATTTCATGTGCCATACCCTTACATAGTGTGGGGGTTTTAATTAAAATTCACAAAAGTAGGTGTTTGTGTGAGAATCATACGTGATTCTGTTCTCTGGAAAACTGGCAACTGTGTATGTGATGTATCAAAAAGCATTCAGTCCTCTAGTGTGTGTGTATATATATCTGTGTCTCTGATATTTGCTTTCAGGAGGCCTATACAGGCTTCCCCAAGCATATTTCACTCCTCTGTCAGCTGTATAAATGAGATTTTTTTTGATAGCTACTTCTGCTGATACTCCTCTAAGAAGCAAAATGAAACAGCTCATGAAGGGTGCTCTACCTCCTAGTTCCTTAACTGAAGTCTCTCAATGTTGCTGTAATACCTTTCTATAATGCAGTACAACAGGAAGGGATTATAGAATAGAATTATGAAATAGCTGAGCTAGGAAGAGATCTCTGAAGACTGTCTGGTCCAACCCCTGTGCTCAAGCAAGGTCAGCTAGAGCAGGTTGCCCAGGACTGTGTCCAGTTGGATTTTGAATGTCTCCAGGGACAGGGTCTCAAACACCTCTGCTCCAGTGTTTTAATATTAGCCCTGTAAAAATGGAGTTTGGATTTAAACAGAATTGATTTTATTTCAATTTGTGTCCATGTCTGTCTTGTACTGGGAAGTACAGACCTGAACCCAGCACTCCAGCTTTGGCTCGCCAGTGCTGAGTAATGCCTGCTGGCAACACTCCCTCATGCAGCCCTGGATGCTCTCACCATTCTTAGCTATGAGGACACATTGCTGGCTTGTGGTCAACTGGTTGTCCACCAGGAGCCTCAGATCCTTTTCTGCCAAGCTGCTTTCCAGGCAGTCGGCCTTCAGCTGTATTGGTACACTGGGCTGTTCCTCCCTAGGGCCAGGATTTGCATTTCTCTGTTGAACTTCATGAGGTTCCTCTCAGCCCATTGCTCCAGCCTGTTGAGGTCCCTCTGAACAGCAGCACAACTCATTGACTTATCAGCCACTCCTTCTGGTCTTGTATCATCATCAGCCTTGCTGAGGGTGCACTCTGTCCCATTATCCAGGCCATTAGTGAAGATGTTAAATAGTACTGGCTCTGATATCAATCCCTGGGGTACTCAAGTAGTGTGTATGAGGGACTTGTGCTGTGGGATGGAAGCAGTCATGGCTTGTTCTCAGACTGTATCTAACTACAGGTTTTGCCACTCGGCAATTGGGATTTGTTTTTACAAATTCACACCATGTGAATATCACTACCTCTGTTTTGCTTGTAAATGACCTGTGCATCTGCCTAAGAGAAGAATATCCAGCTGTTAAATCATAACATTAGGTCTGTCATACAGTGAATTAATACATTGTTGCTATTAAGGCTGCCTTTGTAATTTGAAGAATGTATGTTCTTCTGGCTGGTATTTTTCCAAATGGTTAAGCAGGTTAAAGCCCTACTGCAGATGCGGCTGGCTGTCTTGTCATGCTGGAATGGATTGTGCTCCCTTAAATTTTGTATTTCATGTGTTTATCTTTTAAGTATGAAATTCTGTAAGGTTTTATTTTATATTTACTGTGAGCTGTAGTGCATAGGTACAACCAAATTATCCATTACGTTTACTTGGGCACAGAACTTCCCTTCACTGATCTGATTGACACTTGTCTTCCTTAAAACCAATGCTGGTGTAGCAGCACTTTTTTGTATTGAGAAAATGGTACTTACAGAGAATATCTACCCCTCTCAGTGTTCTAAAGCAATGACCTCTTCATCCTCTGTGCTTCTGAAGCTTCCTTGCTGCTGTTTTAGCTGGCTGGTTGTGTCCTCTTGCCCTTTCTCAGCAGCTGTGATCCACTGTTCCCTGCTTGTTTTCAAAGCCATAGTAGGTTTTTTTTATCTTCTCACTTCTCCAGCTGCTCAAAACTGAGTCTGTAAACAGGCCAGTATAAGAAAACATTCTGCAAAGCTGGTAAATGCATTTTTGGTAAATACTTGCCCTTCATAGAGGCTTTATCTTCAAGTGTGTTTCCTTTTTGTTACCTTGATTACATCTTATTGCTCAGTCAGTATTCATACAGCAAAATCCCAGTCAATAGATCAACATGCTGTATATGTAGTTGAACAGAATGGCACTGTTTTGGTTTTCTTTTTCAGATCTGCTTACAATTTACTTGAAAGAGTCTGAAGATTTTCTTTTATTAATAATAAAGATTTGTTTAGCTCCTTACAAGTTTACCTGGCATACTTAAAGCTGTGAAGTTAACATTTTAAACTTTTTTCCTTCTCTTCATCTCTTCCTCTTCTCTTTCAGCATGGTGTTAGTCTGTATGTTCAGGATAAGGAAGGCTTATCAGCCCTGGATCTTGTGATGAAAGATAGGCCAATCCATGTGGTCTTCAAGAAAACTGGTAGGAAATCAAGTGGCTTAAATTGTATTTTACAGGGAGATATGTGTCAACAATATCACAATGCATGTACCAGTGTAGGCAATATTTTCTGTTTCTAATTAGGACTGTGTAAGTTATGAGATCTCTGATGATGTGGAGTCTCTAATGTCATAAGAGAGCAGGTGCCAGTATCCTGGCAGTAGGCACAGGATGTGCACGTGTAGTAAAACTGAAGGAATAATGACTGACTTAAAAGGAAAAAAATTCTCAGAAAAATAAAACTTTTAAAAGTTCAATTTTAAGTAAGAACAGCTTTCCTCTTTAAATTTTAAATAGAAGCAGCAGGAGCTGATTTTCAAAGTCACGTATGAGACTGCTAAATTTACAAGCTACAGAGGTAATTTTTTTCGTTGCAGATCCCACGGAAGTCTACACCTGGGGAAGCAATATAAATTTTACTTTGGGTCATGGTGGTCAACAGGGTAAACATCATCCTGAACTGGTGGACCTTTTTCCTCGGAATGGCGTGTATATCAAACAGGTATTCTGAAAGTATGACATAGGCACATTTCTCAGTGAACTTGGAGTAGTCTGTGTGTTTGTGTGTGTGTGTGTGTGTGTGTGTAAGCAACTGTTAAAGATGTTACCAAGTTCTGAAAATTGACACTAAAAAAATAATTGTGTCTATGGGGTTTTTGTTGTGTTTGCTTTTTTTGCTTGTCTGCCCTCTCCTTTTCTTTCTTCCTGGTTATTTCTCAGCAAGCAGTTTCCATTGATCTGACAATCAGCTTAGAGCAGCTAAGGAGTACTAGAGTAGACCTGCTGTATTACATTCTTGCTGCTTCGTCCCTCCCCAGTCACCCTCAGTTCAATTGTGGTTCTCTATTTCAGTGGGGAGAATGGTTTTTGATATGATTTATCTTGAATATGTGGCTTGTATATTGTTAAATAAATTCAGAAGCATGAGACTTCTGTAACTTTCGAATTTCTGACCTTTTGTGTAACTCCCATAGTGAACTGCAGTGGGACACTGAATCTGTTTGATGCATGCTGAATTAAAATTCCTCGTGTGTTGAAAGCAGCATGTGCTGTCATGTACTCTTCCTGTAACAGTAGCTCTGTTCCTAGGACTTCAGTTTAAGAACGTTTGAAGGCTTAAAGTACAACTTGAATAATAAATTGAGGACAGACAATCTGCTACAGTCTTAACATGTTTTCTTCAGCTCTTCTGAGGCAGCTCTTAATAGTCAGTCTTTTGAGCTTCTGTTAGCCTGTAGGGGAATGCTTGAACTTACTTTAATAAATACAAACCGTAGGTCTCTCCAAGTAAGTTAAGGCAATACATAATAAATTCAAAGCAAATATTTTGTGTTCTTTGTGACTTGATTTGGCAGTCCTGTGCTTTAATACTACTATTTTACTCGTATTTTCTCAAACAGATCTTTATTAAAGCTGAACGTCTTCACAAAGTAGTTTTGGTGGTGAAAATTGTCCTATACTGCCTCCTCCTCACCCATTTTTGCCCTTTTTCTTTCAGGTCGTACTCTGCAAATTCCACTCCGTGTTCCTGTCCCACAAAGGTCAAGTTTATACATGTGGACATGGACAAGGAGGACGCTTGGGTCATGGTGATGAACAAACATGCCTGGTATGCTGTCTTCTGCTATCTTGTGTAGTCTAGCATAATACTTTTATTTCAAACAGCAAATCTAAAAATTGAATTAGAGTTTGTGTGAGTGTACCTTCAAAATCAGTTTGCTGTTGATTTCAGACAAACCCCCTTGCTTCCCACCAAGTAACAGAAAAAAACCTCTCCAGTACTTTTGGTGAGGTGGCAGAGAGTAGAATATTGTGCATTTAAATATAATTTAGTTTAAGATAGCTAGGTACTGCAGTCAAACTTCTGTGTTATGGCTGACTTGTTTTGAAGGCTAGCTGATGCCAGATAAGTGGAAGCAAATTGGTTTTGGCTGGGCTGACTTCTTAAGTAGGTTTATGATGCCATCTGATGAACATCAAGGCTGACACACAGGAAAGGGCAGTATGGTGGAGTTGTAGTGGCATGAAAAGTGATGTTAGGGTTGCTTCTTACTGGAGTTGCACAACTATTATGTGAAAACTCACTTGTCATTTTCATTTGAGTTGTTCTTGCATGTTGGAACAATGTACTACATTTGAGGAGACCAAGATACAATGAGAATATAATTCTTAGACCTCAGTGTCCCTTCCTGTGCACACTGCCTGGTAGTGAGCATTTGGTATGCAACACAGTATTTTTTAAAAATTCTTAATATCAGGTATCTGATAGAACTTGATGTTATGGTGCTGGATGTTATAGTGAAGACAAGCTCAATTCTTAAAGCTTTTTTTAAATTAAAAATTTTAAATTTAAAAAAAAAAAAGCCATCCTATGACATTAGAATTTTTTGCAAATTGATGTTTTGAAATTGGGACGTTACCCAGTTGAATAAAGAAGAACGCACGTTACAGTGCATGAATAGTCAAAGATACGGAACTGCTTCCTTATTCTGTGGAATTTTCTTAGGATTATCCTGTTTTTTCAAGGGGGAAATCTTTATTACTTGTGAGTTTTGTACAGCTGTCTTGAAGATATAGTTTCCAACCTAATTTTGGAGCAGGTAGGTTTAAAATCATCTCACCTGATAGCAGAGGATGCATTTCAAATTAAAGTAGTTCATCTTATTGCACTGGATGTGGTAATTATGTTAATGAGTGTATTCTGTGTTCAGATACATTTTCATCTGTAGTTCAGTATTTGGTAATGACTTACTGTTGTTGCAACTTCAGTTTCATAGATGGCCACTGGTTAATATCAAACCAGTATATTTTTATATCAATACTTAATTTTTCTTTTTCAGGTTCCAAGACTTGTGGAAGGCTTGGGAGGCCATCAGTGCTCCCAGATAGCTGCAGCTAAGGATCATACTGTTGTTCTAACAGACGATGGATATGTTTACACGTTTGGTTTAAATACTTTCCATCAATTGGGTATTCTTCCTCCTCCTGCTAACTGCAGTGTTCCTAGACAGGTAAAAATGTCATCAGTCAAAGCTTAGTTATTTGTTTGTTTTTAACAGAAAGTAAAATGTGAAGATTGTGGAAATAACTTTTAAACGTTTTCAGAACAATGAAGTCCAATGTGAGTTCAGATAAAATCTTGATTCTGTGTTATACATCTCAATTTTAAATAGTTAACTGTTTCTTTCTCCTGGCTGAATAATCCCAGCTGTCTCAGCCTGTCCTCATAGTATAGTGTTCTGTAGTGTGTTTAGGGCATTAGGACTTAGAAGCTGAAACTTTGTAGCTGCCACTTTCACAGCACCAGAGTTGTTTTTTGCTGTCTTATACATATCCTGTGCAGTCTTGTTCAACACCTTACATGTGAAGACAGCCCAAGGAAATTTGATTCTAGTCCTGATTAGATAATGTAAAAAGTTTATTTCTTTTTGTGATTAGTATAGTAGTGTTCCACTTGACAAATTTATGAAGTAATCCTGACTTACTAGACTGTATGTGGGTTGGTAGCAATGCTTCATTCTTAATGACTTTAGAAGTTAAATGTTGTCAGAACTGTGTACATTTGAAATACACGTGTTGCTGCTTAATATTAAGATGTACTTTGGATTTGTGCTTAGGTTCAGGCAAAAAACCTGAAAGGTAGAATGGTGATTGGAGTGGCTGCAGGCAGATTCCATACAGTGCTATGGACTAAGGAAGCAGTGTATACCATGGGGCTGAATGGCGGCCAACTAGGTAAGGTAGAAGTGTTCTGAAAGTAAAACCCAGCCATGAAAAGATGCTATTCATACAAAAGCTGTCATCTGCTTCTTACAACAGAAGCCTGATTAAAGCTTTCTCTTATCTTTCTTTTTAAATTTTTTTAAGCCAGTCTGATGACATCATCCCTTCACGCTCGTTTTGAAGAATATTTTTCATTACTGCCAGACACTTTCACGTTTTCAGATGATGGGAGCTGGTTGAACTTAGCTCTGTTATTTGAACTCTTTACAATTCTTCCGCTTTCTATGTGTTTTGTGTGGTTCTGCCACTGAGGACTTTTAGGAAACAGAATGTTGCTGGTTTGTGTTGCAAATTAGCCCAAGGCACGCTTATCTCCTTCCAGCAGTCTGGCTGGTACTGCCCTTAATAATTATAGACTAGCATTTAGCTCTCCTGCCTATGTCCTTCTTTCACCACACACTGTAAACATGCCACTGATAACTTTTTTCTACTGAACTTTTCAACTGAAATGCTTGACCATATCTAGAATTTTTTTTCAACAACGCCATTACCAAAATCTTCACTTAACTAAGTATTATTCTGAAGTCAAGAAAGAACCTAATAGAAATGTATTATCATCTAGCGAACTTCTTGATTTCTTGTATGAGTGGGATGTTTTAATTGCTTTTATCTTCTTCAATAAACAGGTATTGCAATATTGCTTTGGATTTGCATTTCTGCAGTTCTGTATCTGTGTGCAAACAAAACTGTTAGCTAGCTCTGGTACTTGCCAGAACTGAAGCAGATTAACTGTATCAGGTTCAGACAATTTTTTGTGTTCCTATTTAAGAATGCGAAGGTATGTGAAAAAATTATAAATTGTTTTGTAGTTGCTTGTGTTGTTGAGATTACTCTGGTGTGCACGTGGCCTGTTGCAGTTGCAGTACCATATGGAGACAGTAATTGGATCATAAGTGGTGTAGTTGTGTCAGCTGGGCAATCTGATAGACCCGTGGTAATAAACCTTCCCTCTGTAAGGTATTTTGACATAGCACTGCACTGTAATATGACAGGGTTGCTTCCAGCTGTAGAGGTAGCTCAGCTCCTTTTTCCTGGATTTTCATACCCAGATCCACTCTGTGGTGCAGACATAACCCTGCTCTCTATGCACTTACATTATGTATGAGATTCTTTGTGTTAGGTTTCTTGATGCAGCAGAGCAGCAATAACCTGATTTTTTTTGTATGTGTCTATTCAGAGACTACATTACAGCTCCAACCTTGTCTGTTGTTTCATGTAACTGCCTATCTTACGTGCATTTACAGTAATTTTTATGACAAGCTTCTTTGGTAACTGCCAATGGCTGAAAAAATCTGTAGTTTATGCAAGTGTGAGAGTATTTCTAGTGTCTTGAACTGTAATATGATCAAATAAATTTTTCTTTCTTTTGAATCAAAGGCAGTGCCAC
This sequence comes from Mesitornis unicolor, assembly GCF_000695765.1. NCBI lineage: Eukaryota > Metazoa > Chordata > Aves > Mesitornithiformes > Mesitornithidae > Mesitornis > Mesitornis unicolor. Next base: position 133,060 of record NW_010206399.1, on the reverse strand, counting down.
TACAGAGTCTAACCACATTAAATAGCTTTCCTTGTAGAATATGCCTTACTTAATTTTTTGTATATCAAATCTTGAGTGTTTTCTCATGTTTGTGGTGAGCTAAAAAGTATGTGTGGTGGGTCTCTTAATTATTTTGAAGAATTATCTAACTACCTAAAAAATCTTTCAGAATTTAAAGGTTCTTCACAGTAGTTTAGCAAAGTGTCCTTTCAATGTGCAATGTGTGGAATAGCAAATAATGGTTTTGGGGTGTGTTGTCTTTTCTAGGTTATCTGCTGGATCCTAATGGAGAAAAATGTGTAACTGCACCTCGACAAGTTTCTGCTCTACACCATAAAGATATCTCTCTGTCTTTGGTCTCTGCAAGCGATGGCGCTACAGTATGCGTTACTGAAAGAGGAGATATTTATTTACTTGCAGACTACCAGTGCAAAAAGATGGCTTCAAAGTATGTGTGACTTTTCTAATTTGTCATGAAGAACAGAAGGTGAAGACTTCACTGCAGTCTTACACATGCAACCTATTTTAAAAATTTTTGTGCATAACGTAGTGATAATACAGTGCTCCCAGGTTTTCTTCTTTGTCAGTTCTTTCATATGAACTGTGGCTATTTTGTTTGTTTATTTGGTTTTATTATTAGATGAGGCTAATGTGCTATTCACACATTTACCAAAGATATTTTAAAAAAACATACTAAGAGAAAATATTTTGTGCCATAGGTTTAAAAATATTGAAACTGGTAATTTTGTAACTCAAATTTTGAAAATTATTTGATCCCGTTCTCTTACTTACCTTGCAAGAACAGATTAGTAGAGGTAATTAGCATTTCATGCTAATATGACCCTCATGAAGTTTAACAAGGCCAAATGCAAGGTCCTGCACATGGGTTGGGGCAGTCCCAAGCACCAACACCGGCTGTGTGAAGAAGGGATTGAAAGTAGCACTGAGGAGAAGGACTTGGGGTGTTGGTTGATGAGAAGCTCAACATGAGCTGACAGTGTGCTCTTGCAGCCCAGAAAGCCAACCTCATCCTGGGCTGCATCAAAAGAAGGGTGGCCAGCAGGGCCAGGGAGGCGATTCTGCCCCTCTGCTCTTGTAAGACCCCACCTGCATCCAGTCCTAGGGCCCCCAGCGTAAGAAGGATGTGGACTAGTTTGAGTGAGTCTGGAGGAGGGCTGTGAAGATGATCAGGGGACTGGAGCACCTCTCCTTTGAGGGCAGGCTGAGAATGTTGTGGTTGTTCAGCCTGGAGAAGAGAAGGCTCTGGGAAGACCTTAGAGCAGCCTTCTGGTACTTAAAGGGGGCCTACAGGAAAGATGAGGAGGGACTCTTTGTCAGGGAGTGTAGTGATAGGGTGAGGTGTAATGGTTTTAAACTGGAAGAGGGTAGATTTAGACTGGATATTAAGAAGAAATTCTTCACCGTGAGGTTGGTGAGACACTGGCTCAGGTTGCCCAGGGAAGCTGTGGATGCCCCCTCCCTGGAAGCGTTCAAGGCCAGGTTGGACGGGGCTTTGAGCAACCTGGACTGGTGGGAGGGGTCCCTGCCCATGGCAGGGGTTGGACTGGATGATCTGTAAGGTCCTTTACAATCCAAACCGTTCTATCACTTGTATGACTCTATGATGTTTTTTTCCCCAGCTAACTCTCAGTTAGCTTTTCAGCTTCACTTCAAATTCCAGCAGTATTTACTAACATATTATATCTTAATGATATAACATGTTTTATACTTCATCTTCTACATGGTTGTAAGTGTGATCTCCAAGTGCTGGCACTTGAAGAAACGTAATACCATGTATTGCGCTCGTATACTAAGAAACTGAGAAGATAGAACTTGCATGGTTTTAATCAGGTAAAAAAAAATTCCACCAAAAACCTTATGGAATTGCATAAGTCTTTTAGTACAGACAGCTAATTTATACCACTATAATTTTTGTCAAAGCTAAATCACATACTGGTTTTCACATACAGAATTTTGCAAAGAACCTGTGGATATGATGTGATTTACTTAAAAGCAATGGAAAAATTACAGTTTACTAATAGGGTTTTATTAGCAGTTATGTTAGTAGTACCAGTGGTGAGAAATTAGACTTAAGTAACTTTTCACTGTTGCTACCTCAACTATATTTTTTTTTACTGCTTCTTTAAATGAAAAAGGTAACTGTCATAGAGACAACATCAGTATACAATAAAGAAATACTAATTTAACCTTTTGTGTTCTTTCAGACAGCTGAACCTTAAAAAAGTTCTTGTTAATGGGGGATATTTGGAATATAAAGTAGATACTCAGCATCTTAAAGAAAATGGGGGTCAGAAGATTTGCATTCTAGCACTGGATGAAGCTGGAAGAGTAAGTTGTGTTACTGGAAATCAGTTGTATAGCAGGCTGCATATGAATTAATCAAACTTTAAACATAAGAAGTTGACAGGACAGAATAATGCATAGAGTTCATTTCTGTGGAGCTGCTAGTGATTTTTTTTTTTCTTTAAAAGGCTGTGGGAAGACTACTGAAGTAATGTTCAGTGGTATATTTTTAAATATGTTCACAATCTAATGGCTTTTCAGTGAAGGTGTAAACTTCTTTACATATGTAAGTGGTTATATAGCAGACATAGTCTAGTTTGGGGTGTTCTCTCTCATTCTCTCTCTCTCTCTGTTTCTCTCTCTCTCTCTCTCTCCTTTCACCCCACCTACCCAGTCACCTTCATGCCCTTCAGAAGTAGTCTGTGGACTTGAGGTTTTAGAGCCTTTCCTGAAAAACAGCTGTTTTGCAGATGAGATGTCCCTTTTATTGTTGAAAAGCTGCAGCTAAACCTGGCGAATGGCTTAGTATTTACAGTTAAGTGCAGACACTGTGTAGACTCACAACTGGAATACTGTGATGGATTTATTGTTTCCTTTCCTCATTCTTTCACAGAGTAGCAGTTTGTAGGATCCTTCAAAACTCCGGCCTTTTCTAGGTGTGCTCACTGGGCGATCTAAAGCTTCAGTGCCATCTAGTGGTGTTTACAAAAAGGTTTTGTTACTGAAACTGCCTTCCTAAAGAACACTTAAAAACTGAGCTTGTATGTCAAAATAGAGAGCAGTGTGGGTATTTCCTTTTCTTTCCTTGCATTTGACTCAGTTATGTTTTGGGGTGATCTTTTCTGTTTCTTAGGTCATTAGGTGTCTCAGAGATTATGAACTTCCAGTTCAGTATTTGTTCATGTGAGGTTTAGCCTCTAGCATCTGTACTATTGGTAGTGCCCCTTCAGCATCTCTGGGGCATTGCTTTAGCAGTAAGAATCTACTTTGTCTTTCTGCATCAGAGGAACTATGTCAACCTACATTACATATCTTTCCATGCTGAATACTGGCAAATGCTGGGATCTTTAGTGCTTTAAGTCAGTATAAATTATTGAGTAAGGAGAGAGCTGGGATCTTAATACTTCTGTTTCCTGAATCAGCGCTTCCTGATCTGGCTTGATTGTACTCTCTTTAAGAGAGTACAGTTTAGCCTAGAGAAGAGAATGCTCTCTCTAAGGGGATCTTATCAGTGTATATACAAACCTGAAGGCAACATGTAAAGAAGATGGAGCCAGGCTCTTTTCAGTGGTGCCCAGTGACAGAACTAGAGGTAGCGGGCACAAACTGGAATGAAGGAGGTTCCCTCTGAACATCAGCACCTGGCACAGGTTACCCGTGGAGGTTGTGGAATCTCCATCCTTGGAGCTATTAAGAAGCTGTCTGGACTTGTTCATTGGCTCTGGGTGGGCCTGCTAGAACAGGGATTCGGCCTGGATAACCCCCAGATGTCCCTTCCAACCTCAACCATTATGGGATTCTGTAGGGCTCAAAAGAGGGGAAAAGACCTGTGCAGGTCCTTCAATGAGAGAATGTGAAAACCTGACTTCAGCACCACTAATGCCACATCAGGGCTTTACCTTGTGTGGGATTGTTGCTACACGCTTGTTTTTTTCAGATATCTGCAGTATCCCTTGTTGGGGTCCTGCTGTGCATGTAGTTCTGCATGTTTCTCTTGAATGTTTTGAAGTGTGTGTTTGGTCATGGTCTCCATTCCAAATGCTGTGAAGATGTTTGAATATTCAGAGAAACTTTTCAAATGCCCTTCAAGGACAAATGGATCTTGATATCATAGGAGATTTTCCCTGTATCACATGTGGGTTCTTTGTAATAGATGCTCATAACACTTTAGAGTATAATTTTGAAGAATGTCTTTCTCCTTTTATATGCAGCTTTGAGGTGGCATGTTCTTATGCTTAAAAAGGTGGCATGCAATATGTAACTGCTTTTATATGATATGAAGATTTCCTCTTTCACTGAAACAATTATAGGTGTTTTGCTGGAAATCATCTAACAGCTCCATGAAGCAATGTCGTTGGGTGTATGGCCGGCAAGTCTTCATGTCCGATGTTGCTTTAAATAGGAATGAAATCATGTTTGTCACAAAGGATGGTGAAGCCTTTACAGGGAAGTGGCTGGAAGAAGTGAAAAAAATCTCAGAAAAGAAAGGTTAGCTGTGATTTCTTAATGGGTTTTAAATACTTCAAATCAATGTGAAAGTTGAATTGAATCTTTACAGTCTCTAACAGTATTATGTGGTGGGTTTGTTATTTCCTCTAGCATTGACCACTACTCTTCTCTTTCCTCAGTAATACTAAGACTTACTTACTTTGCAGCTTTCAGTTAACATTCAGATGGCAAGCAGTATCAGGAAGAAAAGTATTTCTGAAGAGTCATAGCAGCACGAGGGTCCAGTGTAGTGATCTTGTCACATGTTAGATGACCAGTCCTGAGAGTCTGGCATTAAATAAAAGGAGCATGTACTTGCTTGCATTGCTAAGTCTGTGAGACCTTATCATGTTTCCCAGACCGTTATCTGGGTGTAATACAGGGTTCAGAGCAATTTCTGCCTTATTAACTTGGGTCATATTGCTGAGAGTAGGTCCTGATGGATTGTGTTTCTGCGTGGAAGATACCTGTGTACTATAGGACAAGATTTTAATTGAAGCTGTCAGCTCTATTCATGAAGGGGTCTTAAAACTCTGCATAGAAATGGATTTACTTCCAACCTGGGATCTGTTTGAACTTTATAGCTTTATGTTGCAGTTCTGCTTCTTCTGATACTGAGATTCAATTGTTAGTTTTTTCAGTCTATTTTTGCAGTCTTTCATAGCAAAAATTTTTCCTTTGTTACTTAATCTAGAATTGCATAATAGTTTACTCTGTTGCTGCTTTCTTATTTTATGCATTTTATGCTGTAGTTTCCTCATTAAAGAGGCACCAAATGCATCTCCTTTTGGCTCTGTTTGCCCTGGTGCTGGTATGTGTCTGTAGGCACTCTATTCTTTCTGCTTATTGCTGTTCTTTTTCTGGTTTTACCGTCTTGAAGGAAACTTCGGAATGCAGACCTGTTGACTAATTGAATGTCTAGTGGATGTTCATCACTGATTTGTAATGAATGAGAGCTTCTGGTTCTTTGAAAGGCTTTATTGAATGTGGCAAATGCTGTGCATATATTCAGTTATCCAGTTCTTGAAAAAATAATCCAGTATTCAGAGAATATAACTCTTTTTCTATAGTACTTTGTTAGTTTGTGTATAATTTAAACAGATACAATATGAAGTCTGAAGGCAACTGTATTGTATCTGCTGTAATTGATATGACAGGAAAAGAAAATCTTGCATGGCTGTACGCTGTTGCACAGCTTGGCTCATTCCACAGGAGGTTGCATCGAATGTTAGAGTGGCAAGACTTCCACAAGAAGCTCTCCTAGATGTAATGTCAAGTCTTATTCTTAAAATCTCTTCCTTCGTTTCAGTTAAGTTACCTGAAATCTTCAGCATAATTTAACCTTATTCAGTGACTCCATCAATGGACTTACAGAAGTCATAAATCTTGGTTTTTTTATTATATCAGTGGCTTTTTAAGTAGCTGTACCTTTCTCTGAATTTTCATTTTAAATCTTCTATTTTATTTTTTTTCTTTAGCAGAACTTGCATCAAGCCTTCAGAATTCTTCATGTGATGCATCTTGTGAACATGATACGAACAGTGTGTATGAAAGAATTCGACTTCAGAAGCTGACTTTTGTCCACCGAGCTGTTAGCATCGCCACTGATCCTAATGGCTGCAATTTTGCTGTTTTACAGTCAGATCCTAAAACAAGGTATATTTACAATCTCAAAAACTGTAATTTTTCTAGGGTTTTTTTGTGTGTGTGATTGAAATTAAATAATTCTTTTAAAAAGCCTTTTTTGGCTCATAACATAAGATATAGTAGATGGAGTTATCAATACTGCTAGAGCACTTGTTAGTAAACAACTGTGTTGAAGTTCCCAAAGACCTCAGTTTAAATATTAGCATAATTAGTATGGATAGTGTTGATGTTTTATCTGAAATGTTCAAGGCAAGAATTTGTGATGTATTTCTGAACACACTAGAGCTCTAAACACTGTAGAAATTAATGCCTTCAGTAATCACCAATGATCATCTTTTAAATGAAAATGAAAAGTGGATCTTTTATTCGTTTGGAAAGAATGTTTAGAGTAAAATGAGTAACTAGAATACTGAAACATGTTCCTTGCACTCTTACAATAGTTTCCAATATATCTGATAAATAAGTAAATATTAACTTTTTTTCTTATTGCTTTGGATTGTGAACATGAAATAGAGCAAACATTTCTGTTTTTTCTTTTTGGAAAAATAAGATGAAGATAAAAGAGTCCTGATAATACATATTTACTGGCTACATTATAAAGACAAAGTACTATATTTGTTATTCTGAAGCTAGACAGATCTTACATATGTGGTTTAATTGCCTAAATCCCATTTTATTAGTTTTTTGTGAAGAACAGGACAGGATATGTTGAATAGTCCAGCAAAGTAAGAAAAAACCCAAACAAACCAAATGGAAACAGCCTTACCCTCTTCATTAAAAATACTATGTAAAATTTTATGGAGGTTGTAAATAGTGTTTTTTTTTTTGATGGATTTCATTTTGTTCTAGTCTCTATGAGATTCCAAGTGTGTCATTATCGAGTTTTGGAGAGGATTTTGGCAAACTGTTAGATGAAACAGATGAAATGGACAGCATCCATGATGTGACTTTTCAGATTGGCACAAGAATGTACCCCGTGCACAAATACATCTTGGCTGCACGCTCTGACTTCTTCAAGAAGCTGTTTCTTTCCAGTGACAACCAGCTAGACACTCCAGACGTCTACCGTAAAGAGGAAGATGCTGTTGGCTGTGATCTTTATGTCATAGAGAAAGTTCATCCAGACCTGTTTGCATATCTTCTGCAGTTCATATACACCGATACTTGTGATCTTCTGACTCATGGTTATAAACCAAAAATCCTGCATAAAGGAAAATCAGAAGAATATCAAGATACTTTAATTTCTAACCTGAGCAAAATGAGTTTTGATGAAAATGTTAATGGGAAGTCTGCATTTGAGATTTATAGAAATAATCAAGTACAAGCTATAAATGAAAAACAGAAGAGCAAATCTAAAAAAGGCAAAGTTGGTGAAGAAGCTAACCTCATAAAAATGTTGCAAAGTGCTGCAAAGAAGTTTGGACTCAGCAATTTAAGTGGAAGGTAGGTGAAAGGAAATGCATTTATATTCTGGCAAGCCCTTCACAGGGTGTTTTTATGAAAGCTGACCTAACTGTAGTTGTTATTAAAGCAGAAGGCTAGTTGGGTTTGATAAGTTTGCCCTTTTTTTGCAGACTTTAGTAGCATGATTAGGTACTTAAAGCATTATGTTTCAATAGGCTTCTATATGATAGGTATGTGCTGTTGGCCCTTACTGTGTCCTAGAAGCATTTGGACATTTGTATTTAAAACATGTCCTGTGTACCTTTTAAGGCGTGAGCTCTCTTAGACTCCACATCTGGTGCGCATCATCTGACTTTCCAGAATGACTGTCATAAAACATCAATACTTGTTTTGTTAGAGACAGCTGATCTAATGAGTTTGGGATTTATAGATTTCTATACTGTGGTCAGTATAGAAACCAGTTTTTCTACCATTGTCTACCAGTTTTTCTGTAGACAATGACTATATTTAACATAAACCAACATAAAGCAAAGTTAAATTGTTGTTTAACTGTTGCATTTTTAATGTTATGTGATGAAAGTAATGGAATTGAGACCAAATGTCTCTGTGGAACTGTATTACTCAGTCTTGTTTTGTGTTTTTCTATGCATTTGACTTTTCCTTTCAAAGAAGGTAATCATCTTTTTTTAGGGCAGTTTTCTTCAAAGTATTTTTCACAAACACTAAAACTAATCAACAAATGTGTAAAGCTGCTGCTAAGAGTGAGTTCCCAAGTGTAATTTCCATGTTTCCCTTTGAAAGTGTGTCGCTTTGTAATTCACCAGCGGCACTCTTACGTCTTTACCACCCCATTCACAAGCCTCCTTGGAGTGCTAAAAAGCCCATGGTGAAACGTGCCTCTTTTCAAAACTGCTATCTTGGCTCAGCTGAAGTGCTGTTACTTTGCGAAAGTGTTCTTCCTTAATGGTTAGAACTGTATACTAATTGTATTACTTAACGATTTGCAGGTTGGATGGAATCAGGTTGGAAAATGGAAAAATTAATGTTGTCAACAAGAAGAATGGGAACAAACCAAAGTTAAATCAGAAGAAATGGTAAACTTTTTAAATCAAGCTTCCCCTGTCCCTGAGGTCTTCCTCTTATGTCATGTCTTCCTCTGCTAAGTGTAGGCCAAGGTTGATCAGCTGTATTTTAACTGCTGGTATACACTTCTCTTTCACAGTGACTCATGTTTGGAGGTTCTCTGTATATGCTTATAGACTGATCTGTCAATTAGTAATCTGGGATAGATGAATGGCATATTTTTTGCTGCTTTTTGCTGTATGTTAATGTGTTCTGTGGATTATCTGTGTCATAGAACACTAATGCCAGGAGAAATGTTGCAGGTAATCCAGTCAAAAGCAGTTTCACTTTTGCAAATATGCTTGCTCTGACAATAAGACTGCATGGATTGGAAATAAGCAAATGTATAATATTATTTTTCTAATTAAGAAAAATCTCTAGAATATCTTTAAATAGAGAAATTCCTTACATCTTTATCAGAATTGTTTAATATCATTAGTGCGACTGGGTTATTTATCCTCAAAGGCTTGTATAGTCTACTGATGTAGTAAAAGCTACATTGCATAAAGGTGTTATTTTCACAGGATTTGGATTAATTCACTCTTAAAATACATTGTCAAAGCTTACAGTAGCTACTAATGCAAAAGAAATAGCTAACTTGACATAGACTATTTAAGAATGACTAAAATTAGCTATAATGAACTTATTTGGTCATAGCAGTTGTGAAACAGTAACTGACCATGTTTTGAAGGAAATAGTTCAGATGGTATTTTGAGGGCTCAACTTTGGACAAAAAATTTCTCTCTTGAAATTATCGTGCCAGTACTTTTAGGTTAATTTTATATGATATTATTAAAGTTTAGGTGTGTTTTATTTTAAAGGATAAGTCCTAACTTGCTAAAGTAAGCATTTATTTATAGAGTTTAAAGCTTGTATCTCTTCTGAATAGTCACAGTTCTGATTCTATTAAATATCTTTTAGTTCATACCTCTGCGATGTGACCCTGAAATCTTTAGATGGAAAGGAATTCCCGTGTCATAAATGTGTACTTTGTGCAAGACTTGGTATGTGTGTGCATTTTTTATATACATATATAAGTCATATTGTCTTTTTTAATTGAAATTTTACTGCATTTTGAACTGAAATGCCTTTCTTTACAGATTATTTTCACAGCATGTTAAGCAGCTCATGGATTGAGGTAAGCTTGCCCATAAACATGTGTGGTGATATATTTTGTTGCATCAAATGAGTGACAGCTTTTCAGTTTTTCCTAGAATAAAATATCCTAAATAGTTCGGAAAAGGAAAGACTGGATTCTTGGATCCTGTCTGCAAGGAAAAAAAACAACCCACACCACATTATTGGTTACACTGTGTATGTACTATTGAGATTGTATATTAAATGAAAGTAAGAAATGTAATAGTATATATCAAAGATATACATTAAAGATTAAAGTGAAAGATACAGCAGAATCAAGAGTCAATGTGCAGAATCTCTATTTGACTTTTACTGTTAATGAAGTAGAGATTATCAAGGACTATTCCACTTAGTCACCAGTTCCTGCTTCAGAAGGTGTAGATCTTTGATTTAATTTAGTTCCTGTTTGCTCTCTATGTGTCAATGCCCTGGTTGTTTCTGGACATAGTAATTTTACTAAATGCCTCTGTTTAAGTGTCTGAATACCGACAGTGCTTGTTGGGAGAGAGGAAAGGCGAAAATGGTGAAGTGTTTTTCAGACACTGAAAGCTGAAGCAGTGTTCAAGAGTTTTCTCAACTTTTATGGCTTTTTGGCAATGTGTAAACCTAAGAACCTGGCAAAGCACTGGCAGTTCTTTCCTGCTGCATAACAGAATTTTATCTGTCCTCTAAGTTACTGTGCTGTTTTTTCCTCAGTCATCCCTGAGGAAACATCCGAAACTATGTAAGACAAGTGATTGATATTTTTTTTTATTGAATGCCTATTTGTATCAATTTGTATCAGTTATTTTGTAAGGAAATCTAAATCATACTAAATTCTTAAATGAGTATTTTTTGAATCAGTGGTCTACACGTTGTATAAAAATCTTAACGTCTATACTAGGTTTTTAATCTTCAGACGGGCAATGTCAGTACTAGTGTCATGCTCCAAAGTAAAAGAAATCTTTTTGTGTAAAGCTTTGCTTCAGTACCACCTGAAATAAACCAAAATTGTTAAGCAGTGATGTTGCATAAACTTGAGTGGTGACAGTGACACAGTTTAATAATTAATTAATGTTTGGTCATACAAAGGCTTTTCCTTAATGGGTAAGATGTTCTTCAAACAAAGGGTTTGCCACGGTCCTGAGGGAATAACAGTAATGGCTACTTTCATTTTATTCTTACATGGGAACTTGTGATTTCACGAGATCTTTTGTCTTGAAAGGAAAGCAGTTCAGTACTGGCACAGAGATTCCTATAGTTCTACTTTTAAACAATTGTGGATAATGTCATATAATCAGGGAGGGTTGTTAGAGAGGACGCTCAAACTGATGAAACACTGAACTGTTTAGTGGGTATTTATTCAGAAATTTGGGCAGATTTTAATCACTAAATTCTTAATTGAAGAACTTGTTCAAGTTTTGTGCAAATGCTTAAATAATTGTTTACCTTTGAAAATGTGACCCTCAGTCTGATTAATTTGCTAAATATAATTGCTGTCTTAATTTTGTTTTTTATTCCAAGTAATCAGCCTCTTCTGTCTTATTTTATTTCATTTTATTTAATTATTTATTTATTCATCCATCCATCCTTTTGCCTTTCAGGCTTCCTGTTGTTCAGCTCTGGAAATGCCAATCCATTCTGACATACTGCAGATAATTGTAGATTACCTGTATACAGATGAAGCTCTTGCCATAAAAGGTGCTATTAATGTATTTTCAGTTCAACTGTAGCTCCTGCAATTTTTATGTATTTAAAATAGAAGTTCAATACTTAATATGCTTGCATTGAAGCTTTGTGTAGAAGATGCAAATTTTCGTGGCTCGCTCTTTATTTTAAGGTGATAGCTGTACCCCAGGCCTTTTTGTACCTTTTCTTTAGTTTGTCAAACTGCAATTTTCCTTTTTCCTCCTTCTCTTGCTTCAAAAAAATGAGTGTTTCTGCTCTTCTAAGATATTCTTTGTGCTGTGAAAATCCCATAAAAACTTGCAAACCCATTACTTTTGTCCTTTGGTAAAATCTCATTGAAGCTGCATATGTTACAGTTGCATTTGACTTGCCCACGGTGTTTACATAGTGCTTTGTTTTCCAGATTCTCAAAATGTGGAATTCATATGTAATGTTCTTGTGGTAGCAGATCAGCTTCTTATATCCAGACTCAAAGAAATCTGTGAAGTAGCCATTGCAGAAAAACGTGAGTTCTTCCACTTGTTTTATAAGGAGTTAGAGAATTAAAAAATAATACAGTTTTTGCTTAGCGTTTCTTAGTGACTTTCCTTTTTCTCTCTCCCTACCCCTTCAGTCTTCTCCCCCTTTTTTTTTTCTTAGCCCCTCTTAAAGGAACGTTTGCAGCTTTAAGAACTGTTTATGCTGTGTATGAAACTTACTGCTTTGACTTTCTTTTTCCACTTTGTTTTGGACTGCTGAGTTTCAAAATACTGAAACTGATAGATTTGTAGGTAGGGACTTTCTGTTTCTGTGGAGCAGCCATTGCATTCAAGCTGCCGCAAAGCTATGTGGAGTTTGCTGTACTTAATGGCCATTTGAGCATTAGTATTTTTTCTGGGAATGGAGAAGTGTATGATGCTTTTAAATAAGTCCTATAAAAAACGCTGCATTATGTTGCAGCACGTCAGCCAATTTAGTTTCCTGTGTTTCTTCTTTGCAGTTACTTTGAAGAATGCTGCTGAGCTGTTGGAGTTCTCAGCAATGTATAATGCTGACCAGTTAAAACTGTCCTGCTTGCAGTTCATAGGACTCAATATGGCAGCTCTGCTTGAAGCAAGGTAAGGAGGAATGTTCATGTAGTAGATGTTAAATTAAAATATCCCAAAAAGGCAAACGTGTTGGAAGACCTAATAGCAGCAGTTAAATGTTAAAATGCAACTCAATGCTGCTAGTTAAAAGGGAGGCTAATTTTTGCCAAACAGGGAGAGAGAAACTAGTTAAATATCTGTACACACTGTGCCAGTTCTGTAGTACAAAACCCTGTGTTACAATCTGGCATGAAGAGCTTGAATTACGGGGAAAAACCTCTTGAATTCAGTGAGCTTCCTTTTACCTGTAGAAGCTCTCGAAGCTCTAAGCCAGCTCAGAATGCCAGCATGTCATTGCTATGTCAAACAACTGCTCTGCTTGTGTCACAGATACAGGAATCCATTCACATTAACAATCTTCCTTCTCACATGTTTATAAGTATAAACATTTTAACCTTTGGTTTTGGAGAGAAGAGCATAAATCTAATAACATTGCCTGAAGTATTATTCTGAATTCAGATTTGCTTCGTCTTCAGCCTGGAAAGGACACGCAGCATTGTTACTACAATTAAAACTGCATTTTAGTGGAAATCTGAAAATGTTGATACTGGATAGCAAAACTTTCAATCTGAGACACCTGTGACAGAACTTTGTTGTGGCAGCTTTGTTCAAGGACAGCTGCTCATGTGGGCAGGACAGTTCTGTTGAGCTTGTTGCTTTAGTGTTGCTTTTTGGCATGAATGTCAAGGGGTGTTGTGGCTGAGTTATATAGAAGAACTTGCAGCATTAGATAGTATTGGAGTACTAGATACATGTCAGAAGACTTGAAGTATACAGAAATAGGTAAAGTAATGGCTAGTTCAATGTAACTTAACTATAATGGTCTATATTGGCTGTGGCCTTAGGTAAAAATAGGCTAACTGGAAAGGTTGTGTTTTCAATCCTGCCTTGCAACAAAGGCATTGAGTAGTTTGTATTTTGCGTTCACTTTCTTCTTCCTGCCTCTGTGACAACCATGAATAGGTATTAATGCCTGTAGGTGAGATTTATCTAAAATTTTCATTAGAATTTTTCATTAATATGATTTTTAAAAAAAATAATTTTTTTTTAAGCTGGTAAGATAAACTTGTATTTATTTATTTTTTTTTAGGACTCTGGATGTCTTAAGTGATGAAGTTGTAAAGGATCTTTCTGTTTATTACAGGAAAATGGTAAGTTGTACAACTTGAATGTAAGCTGATTAGGTTTAAAATGAGAACAGTAATAACTATATACCTGCAGGGTCTGTAGTTGACAGGCTGAGTGTGGAACATCTGCCTCAAAAGCTAAGGTTAGCTGCTGCTTTTATCACTCTCACGGAGCTCATATTTCATTATTCACTAGCCACTGCTGCAACAGTGTTGTGTCCTTTCAATGAATTAATTATACACATTAAACCTATTCATGTTCTGTAATTAACAGTTGTTGCGTGAAAAAAACATAAGCAAGACTTATGGAAAAGGGCTTCTGCTACTTAGAAGAAAGGAGAAGAGAGCAAATTAGACTTCTACAGTGGTCGTGTAGATTGTGAAAGCAGTGAGAAAAATAATATGAAAGTTGAACTTTTAATGCAAAAAGGAAAACCAGGGCACAGTATAATCCAGTATTCTTTAACTGTACAGTAGCAAAAGATGAATATTTGCAAAACCTTGAAGCATCTTTTTGTCAGGAGTTACAGGCAACTGAAGCATATGCTTTCTGAGTCTGTCACTGAAAAGAATCCCTCTGTTTTGCTTAAAGATGTAACTTAACCTTATAAGCTGCTTAAATAATTAATTAATCTGTAAAAGTGTTTTAAATAACAGTCGGCTTTGGTCCTTTTACAAGAGATTGTATATTTGTTAGCATACAACTTAAGAGAAACTTAATGTAACGGCTTTTACAACTACAGATTCCAGCTATGGTCAGGAGAGTAATTACTCCATATCCAGATGGACCCGACATAAGTTCTTTAGAGCCCGAAGACGGAGGGAACTTTGTCTTTTTACGGGAAGAAATGAATACAGAACAAAATTCTCAGTAAGTATCTGGTTTTTGTCAACATTTTCAACTAGGTGAGCTGTATATGGTATTTATTCCCTTGTGGAGGGTGCCTGACTCCCTTTGAGTTCAGAATTGAAATATTAAGATATAGGAAAAATGGAGATTTCAGAGACTGTTTTCAGTTCCCTTAAGTATTTTAAAATGTTATAGAGGAGCACTTTTTTTCAATTTATAAGTAGCATATGAGTAAAGGTAGCAAAACAAGCATTCAGTAATGTTTGGGAGTTAGGCATGTGATGAAGGTTACAGTATTGATGCAAATAAATAAGTATGTATATAGTTATTGAAATAGGGTTATTGTTGCTGCGAATCATGTAACTTTGAATTTCCAATAGTCTTGTTAAAATGAAAGATGCCTTTTAATTGATTCCACTCTTCTTAATATCATATATAGGAACATGTGGCACTTTGATAACATAACCATATACCAGCTTTATTGTAGAAGTAGTGTCATCTTGGTGGCAATATTTGTGTTGAGGAGAAATGAGACCAAGTATGGAGTTATCGAACTTCACTAATTTAGGAGAAATCAAGAAAGAAGAAAGTGGAGATGTGGATGTAGTTTGCTTTCAGTGGCTGTGGTGTGTAGCAGGTTTAATCTGACCTAGGTGGCAGTGCCAGCCTATGCAGCTGCTGTATCTTCCACTGTCTCAGCAGAAGTCTTTGTGCAATGTACTAGGCCAGTGAACAGATCTAGATGGGAAAGAATTTTCCTCTTCCTCCAGGTTTTTTTTTCCTCCCAAATAATGTACTAAATAGTTGTGCCAGTGCATAAGCAGAGCAGGAACAACAGCTAATGATAGCTGGTGGGACCAGGTATTACTGCTTGAAGTATAACCTCTGCTGTTGTCTGAAAAACTTGACATTGACACTGGTAGTTCTGAAGCTTTAATACATCTTGGGGTGTTTCTGTTTTTAATAGGGAAGCCCTTTTCAAAAAAGCAAAAACTAAGGCAAAAAAGAAGCCACGAAAGCGGTCTGACAGCTCCGGAGGATATAATCTATCAGATATTATTCAGAGTCCAGCCTCTACAGGTCAGTTGGAAAGAGGTTCCTTTTATACCTTTTAGGGTATAAAAACAGAACATAAACTTTAATGTGCAATGCAACATGATCTCTGTACTTCAATAAGGAAATCTTGCAAAGATTTTTTTTTTCTTTTCTAGTGAACACCATAGTTGAATGTGAATAGTGAATTCTTAAGTTTTGTTTGAGCACCTGTTTGTCATATTAAGCTTGTGCCCAAAGTTGAGATTCTGTAAAAGCATTTATTTTATCAAATAGAGTTAATAGACACTTTCCTGTGTGGTTTTGATAAGTGGAGCATTTCAGCTAATGTGTCTGTCTTTATTTACTAGAATATAAAAAAATAAATTTGTCCCTGTTTGTTGGGAAGTTGGTAGAAGCCTTCGTTTTCAACAAACGTGTCAGTGTTACTTCCTAAAACTGTGAGACAGAGAGAAAACTGGGAGTAATCTTGTGAAAATTATTTAAGAGAGTCTTGCATTTTCTTGTTCTTATTACAATCTAGTATACTGGACTAGGTAAACTTTTGGTTATTGTATGGAGTGAATAACTTTTGGGTGGTTTTTTTTAAAGCATTGTTTAGACTGGCTTTTGTGATTTAATAGTTCTGCTCTCTTTTCTTATTTCTAGGCTCAGTAAAACTGGATAAAACTAACTCTGTAGAATCACTTCCAGAGCTCTTAACATCTGACTCTGAAGGTAGTTACGCAGGAGTGAGTAGCCCCAGAGACTTGCAGTCCCCTGACTTCACAAAAGGATTTCACCCAGAGAGGACTGAGGTTGGATTTCTGTGTTCCTAGCAATTTGTTTGTGTTTATCTGGTCCATCAAAAGCAGAGTTTGTATTCTGGAGTGTTTCTGAGAAGCTGTTGTCCTTAAAATGGAGTAGGCAACCTTAAGTAGTTATTTTTGTCTGATAAAACAAGTAAAAATAAGTATTCCGTATTCAGTCTAAGGGTAATTTATTCATGTGGTACCGTAATAAGAATTTCTGTATGCTCTCGTGTTCAGAAAATTTCAAACTGAAAGAGCGATTATGTAAAGTCATGATCTACTTCATTTCAAATGCAAAGCCAATCTGATGTTCAGAAGCCAAAAAAATAACCAACCCAAACCCCAAAAGCAGAAGCCAAAAAACTCCAGGAAAAATCTTCTGTTCTTTGACTACTGTAGTTGGACAGAAGTATGGTCCAGGATAGCTGAGTCATAACTAGCAAAGATGAGAGAATTGTGCCTATGTTAAGTGTTAAGACTTTAGAAGTGAATAACTCCAAGTGAATATTCACTATCAAGATGTATATTTGGACTTAAGTGATTCAGAGTGAAGTGTCAAGCAGGGTGTGGGAGGGAAATGTACAAATAGCAGACTGATCAGGGATTCACTTTGTTACTGCTATTTTTGAGGTATCCTTTCACATCTTTTAACTTACACACGTTGTTCAAGTTGTTTGTAGTTTTCTGAATGAAAAAATGTGAGAATACTTAGTTAACATTATTTTTGGTTTTGTGTTTTGTTTTTTTTTTAGATTAAGGACAAAGCATGCAGTCAGGGTATGAAACCCTCTCAGCCTAACAAAGAGATGAAGCCATACAAGGGATCATCAGCATTGACACAGTCAGTTCCACAGTCCATTCCCCGTGTCAAAAACAACTGTGCAAGCTCTCTCAACTGGGTAGCAACCAGTTTCAGGTGGAGTAATAGTAATAGTGCCTTCCTAACTCACAATCACTGTTCCACCCTTGGTAGTGCATGCTATTAAAAGCTATCTGCTCTTCAAAACGATCGCTTAATTTCTTGACATATGAATTAAAGTTTTCAGTAGTTTAATAAAGCTGGTACATTTTCTAGTTTTTCTTTGAGAAAAGCAATTACTAGATACATTTATTTTTTTCCTTGACATTCTGCCAGTCTGGACTTTTAATATCTCTTTATAGAAGGCCTGCTTGGTTGACACTTTGTAAAATACTTGGCAGTTTTTTGTAGAATCAGACCATGCTTGAAGCCATTAGGAGCACCATTGTACTTTGGCATTTTTAAGGCGTGCCTTTACACTTAAATAGTCTGTGAAAATCAACGCTGCAAGTTTACCTGATACGATAATAAAAACATGATTTTTATCTGTAGCAACATCTGCATATGAGAAAGGAGCAGTACAGTGATAGACTGAAGTTCTGTCTAGCCTGATATCTTGTCTCTGACAGTTGTCAATAAAGGTTGAATAGAGAAGAGTTCAAGAATTTAGGGAATCATGGTGGTGATTTCCTACAGTTTCCCCAGGCTCTGTTGGTTTGTGGCTGATGGGCTTTGCTGCTAATACAGGTGATACAGCTGTAGAAATTAGAAGTGTATCTTCTGGTGAGCAGGGTCCATTAGGAATCTGTGTTTTGTCTCGCTATGTATTTGTGCAAGCCTAGTCTATGGAGAAAGTGTAACACACACCACAACCAGTGCTTTGGTCTTTAGACTCCTTGAAAGAAGCTCCACCTTCGTCTGCTATCATAGAGTTATTTCCAAATTCATTCATTTATTTTTACTTAGAGGATTGCATGGAAGGGGAACAAATAACACCATAGGACTTTGTTATAATGTCACTGGGCCTTTATGGGTTTCCCTTGTCCTCTTGCTTCACTTTTTCTAGTATTGCTGATATGATGTCAAGAAAAAGCAGACAACACTGTTGTGTAGAAAGTTTGAAGGATTAATACCATACTGTATTTGGTTGAGCTACTGTGGAGGAGCTGTGACAGCAGAGTTTGGTGTGAGCTCCCTATGGTTAATTCACTACTTAGTTTATGGCAATTGGTTTAGGTAGGGAGAGACAGAGGGAGTGCTGCTTATATTTTATTTCAAAACTTGTCCATGAATCTAGTTGTAACACAGCTTAGTTTATAAATGCCTTTAAGTACGCAGGTTTTAGTTTATAGCTTTATGTAAAGATTGGAAATGTCTGGGTTTGATAATTTTCATTTCTGTGGAAGTATAAATTAGATCATTTATGAAAAAGAAACCGATTCCTAAAGTTTGAGAACCTTACTGGTGTTTGTACAGAGCTCAAATTTTGCAAAGAGAGTTCTGTTTGCTGTGTGAAATAATTTTAAACCTATTCTTCAAAGAAAGATCTACTTCAACCTTCATCAAAGAGCTGTGAGCAATGCCTCTCTAATACTTAGCATGAGCAGATGACTACTAAATAAGTATCCTGTATTTAGGTACCTAATTTTTTTGAGTAATCATAGTTCACATCTTTTTGTTTCATAGTATAATGAGTCTTAAGAGTATTTTTATAGTGTGCTCTTAAACATGTATATATTTATAAAAGTTTTGTCAGAAACATTCTATTTGAGGTTTGCCATAATTGAGGAAACAGACATAAATTATACATCCGGTTACCAACCTTATGTATGATTTAGAGTTCAGTGAAGGCTGGAACTGTGGAATGTAAGTAAAAATGAGTGCCTTGTAAGGTAACTTTTTATTTTTCATTTAGCCCCGCCAGCCCTCCTGCTATGGATCTAAGAACCATCATGGAAATTGAAGAAAGTATGCAGAAATGTGGAACCATGCCAAAGGCAAATTCAGGGTTGGTAAAAAACCAAAATCTATAAAAGAAAAGTGTGATAAACCAGGCTATTATGAATTTACTTAGTGGTTCAGGCAATTCAGAGTTTAAAACAAGGAGGAGAAAAGTTGTCCTGTTTGTTTTTGCATAGCTTTGTTTACTTCAGTTCTTGATGGTGTTTTTCTGTGAGCACAGAAAATTTATCCCTTTATTTTACTGCAGTCTTGTTTGGTCAACTACTGCAAAAACGTGTCTTAGCTGTTGAAATGTGAAAGAGCGAGCTAGTAAACTAGTAGCTTAAATCAGTGGCCTGCTCTGCTGAACTTTCCTATTTCCAACCCAAGAGAATTAATTCTGGTCCCTAACACTTTGGAAGTTCCCTGTGGTCCTGTACTGTAACTTACCCTGAAGTCTGTTTCTTGTCTCATGTTCTCTGACCTTCCCCAGTGCCCATGTCTCGGTATTGACAGTTCTTTCTCAGACACAAGCAAGGGTGGTTCTTGCTTGGAGAAGTATCCCACAGACACAGGGAGATAAATGTACTTTTTCAGGAGGCAGTGGGTTTAACTTAGTGTTTCTTAACTGCTGAAGTGTGGAAGGGAACTGAAGGTGACTTTTATGACCTTTGAATTCTGGCATTCTTGTAAAAGGAGAGCTGGGACGGTAGGCCTGGACCCTAGTAAAGGGCTCCTGGCTACGTTGAATCAGAAGCTGTGAACAAAACAGGCAAAACTGAAGAATCCAAATAACTTAAAAAGCAAATTATTACAAATAGAAAAAATGAGTATATAATATATTCGTGCATAAGAAATGTATACTATTTTTTGTTTAAGGAAGCTATATTTCTGACAGTCTGTAAAAAGTCACAGAATTAGGGAATCATCTTCATCTGGTGCTAGTCCATCTGTTTTGGAGACTTGATGCCTACTCTGCATGTTTTCATCTTATATGAAGAATAGTTTACAATTCTTTTCTTTGCAACTTCTGATATTCATAGATGCTCCTTTTGCTCCCCAGCCATCCAAACCCTCCTCCCCACCTACAGTCTCCTTTTGGCACTCTAGATAAAGTATTTTGGTCTAGGAAATAAGTATTTCTCTGTTTAATTTGCAAGATTAAAGGTGAGTCATCTCAAAGGACACTGATCTTACATCTTGCTCTTTGCAATATCAATTTACAGCAGAATGGCATCTCATGGAATCAAGCTCTCTCAGAAGCAAAGGAAAATGATTGCCCTGGCAGCAAAAGATAATGGATCAGTAACTGGCAGCACAGAGCCTACCACATTAATAACCACACCACCCCCACCTACGAAAGTTGCAAAACTAGGAAATGCATGGTAAGTTATAAATTAAGTACCACTTCTTTTTGTTTGGAGGGTTTTGATATTGAATAGTTGTCTAGAAGCAGTTTCTTAACTAAAAATGGCCTAGAGTCTGTTCATTAAAAAGACTAGCATTGGACTATTTGTATCTACATTTGGTAGTAATTGAAAATTCAAAGGGTTCAGGGAAATGCAGTGGTTGCATTTTAGCAGTTCTTTGAAATTTTGCTGTAGTGAGTCAGAAGACTGCATCCCATCTGGTTCTTGCCTGTGTGTGGTGTGGTATTTGCAGATGGTATCAAAGTGAAGTATAGAAAAAGAAGGTTGAGCACAAGCTCTGAAACTCAGTCAGGAAGACGTTACTGAAAACCATTATGAATGCTGTTTTTCCTCTGTCAGAAACATAAAGAGAAAATGTTAGCCCTTCCTGGGGAAAGAGCTAAAATGACTCCTGGAGTAGAGCAAAAATAGACTGAAATTATAGATACCAAAGTTATCTAGATGGCTGGGATCTGGAGGGACTGACAGATGCTGCTAAAAATTCTTATGGTGGTGGAAGGATTTAAATTTACTTTTAATGCTGATTACACACAAATTAAATGTTCAAGATAATATCACTGTATCAAATAGAAAAATGGTTTATCATCCGCTCAATGAGCTAGGTTTACTACAATGAATGTAGTGAGGTGCTAGCCCAATTCATGCTTCATTCTTCACATTTACAGTTGGTATTGGATGAAAGTGTAAAGGCGTGACGGTAAAAGTTGCAAGCTATGCAAATTTAATGTATTTAGTTACTACAGGATAAATACCTATGTGCATGCTCTTAACTTGAGGTAGATGTTGGGCAGTTCTTCCTCATTTCCTGTTCAAGAAGGTCTAGACTTCTATTGCAGCTTGCTTCCGTACTGGTACCCTAGAAGAATGGAGTCTCCTGTCTCTACCTGTTTGTGCCTCAGAGGAAAACAAAGCTTGCTGCATACCCACCACAGTCACCCTGTTTTAAAAGAAGTTTGGGTTTTTTTAGACAATTTAACTGTTTTAAATGCTATTGTAGTATTTCTCCTTTTGTACTGGATAGATTTCAAAGTGAAATGTGAGTATATCTGTCAAAGGATAGGTTAATCTTCCACAATTAGAGCTGTCTAATGTGGCTCTTAATTAGAGTCTCTTCTGTCTTTTGCCCCCCTTTCCTTTGATCCTTTATATGACTTGGTTGCTCCTTTCAGAATGAGTAGTAAGCATCTACTGGAGTCTTTGCATTTGTGCTGTCCTCTTGTAAGTTCAAAACAGACACGTAGCCTGTTAGTTATTTAGTGAGTGCATGGAGAGAAAAAAAATCACATCACTAGCTGGCTGAGGAAGAGGTAAGCTGCTTCCTGACAGTAGTTGCCTCCTGAGAGATGTTCTATGTCAAAAGTTTTAGGGCGGTATCTAGAACTGCTTGCTTCTCTGCTCCATTTCGTTATCTGTTACCTGATCGTTACTTATTGGGTGGACACTACTATGCTCAGCACCTTGAGTTTGAAGTGCCTTTAGATTTATTTGAGATTCCTCCTAGACCTGTTGGTATGCTATTGCCTTAGTTGAAGACCATAGTAATAGCAGTAATATCCCAGAACATAACAATGGGAAAATAGAACTGGTGTTCAAAATATTTATCAGTAACAGAATATTTATCAGTAATTTATCTACCAGTACTCTGGTAGAGAATTCTTTACCTATTGGGTGGTGTTTAATTTTAAACTACCAACTGCCTATGAACTGTTCCTTTCATTTAAAAAGCAAGTATGGGCTGATTTTTCAATATATGTAGATAACTCTCTCTAGAAAATATATCGTGCTCTTAAGGTTCTGATTAAACAGGTTTTGGAAGTAGCTGGGCTCTACTGTATTACACAGACCATCTTGGTGGGAAGGCCAGGGTGTACTTGAGGGGGACAGAATCCAGTCTAACACCCATGCGGTCACCGCGCGTGGTTCTGTGCGTTCCTCTGCAGCGTTCCTCTGGCTGCTGAGCTGGCAAATGCCGGTAGCTCAGGAGTTCAAGCGAAGAACCAGTGGGAGGTATATGAATATTGAAAATTATGTTTAGCTGCTGGAAGAGAGCATTTGATGAATAAACTTCAAGCTGCTTTTGGCAAGTCGTCAATTATTTGATTGCCCCTGCTAGTTGTTCAAAGTATTTTTGTAGAATTGTGTTACTGATCTGCTCTCATACTGTATTTGCAAAGTTATAGTCTGTAAATTCACAACGGGCTGTTAGAGTGCATTTGGCAATAGATTGAGCTTTCCACACATGCAATATTTCAAAGCCATAGAATCCATGTTCCAATGAAATTTAATATTCATCTTGGATATGTAGTGAGCACACTTGCCAGAAGGGTGTGGGACCTTCTGGCTCTTTTTTGGTTCACTAAAAGACAGTCTATCATGCACAATGTCTTACCTTTTCCACCAAAAGTAACCTCCAGTTTCATAGTTTTGGGAGGGCTGAACCTATGTTTTCTCCTTTCAAAAAAAAGTGCAAATTAGAAGGGGGGAAAAATATCACACAAGTAATACTTTGAGAACACCTGCAAGAAGCTAGGTGTTAGCTTTGTTAGTTCTCTAAACCTACTTTGATGGAGGGAGAGGGGTGGTGTTGATTTGTTTAAGTGTTTTCTGGGTTGTTTTATTTTTAAGCTCAGAAGAGCCTATGGCTTTTCAAGAATTGGAGGCATAAAGAAATTTAAAGTCTCTCTTTGAGAGCTGACACTTGTGTATTTTAATGTCTAGGTTGTCAGTTTGTCAGTATTCATTCCAGCTTACACTGAGACATCAGCAGCTGTTTTGGAACTTCATGCTTTGATGTCCTGCAGTTACAGCTTAGAGAAACTTAGTCATATTCCACTCTTTTGAAAAGATGTATAAATTAGTTTTTCTAATGCTACAAATTAGTTAGAAATGACAGCGTATCAGGCAGGACAAGCTGAAATTTAGAGTTGTGACTGTTAGGAAGGTTTGTACCAGTTTAAGCTGAACCATTTTAAGCCCTGGGTAATTATTTTGGATAGGCTCACAAGCTGATAATGATGCAGAGTTGGGTTTTTTTGAGAATTGTTTTGGGGTGGTTGGGTTTTTTGCTTGGTTGTTTTGTTGTTTGTGTTTTTTTTATTTACTGTGTTGCAAGTGGGTCTGATTGCTGGACAGAATTTCCATTAAAATGAGTAGGCTACTTAAGCTGTTAGTACAGAAGAAGCTTTGGTGCCAGCAGACCCCAAGGGAACCATTTGTCTAGTCGGTGTAGTAAGTTTGGGGAAGTTCTGGTCAAACACTTGCCTGGTCTTGCGTGCCAGCTGGTGGTAGGAATAGAGGATGTGCAGAGTGACTCTGACCCCTGCATCTGGAGGTTCCCATTCTGTTTTCTTTGCCTTCCACACTGCTCATGCAATATTAATAGGGAATAAACAACAGCTAAAAAACCCCCAGACTTTAGCCTAGCATGGGGTTAACGCATCATATTTATAACTCTCAGATGCTTTTGTTGTAGATAAGATACCAGATACAGTGTTGCAATGTTTTAATTCCCTCTTGTTTGTTATCTTAATTTGTTTACCACATAGATGTGGTTTGAAAGTCTCTGCCTTCAGATGCTTCCTTTCGTACAGTAGCTGCACAAACAGCATTGTATAGAAATCTTGTTTTACTTCAGCAGTGTTTATAGTTGATCACTTATTTCTTTGAGTAGATAATGAGCAGAGCTATTCTTCCAGTATGTATTTTGTATGTTTAGTAATGAGTGGGGCTGCTATGCTTAGTAAAGTTAAATGTAAGCAAATGTACGAAGAATTAATTTCAAAGTCTTGATGGGTAAAGGAAAGCCTAATGGTAACTACCTTGAATTCTGTAAATAAAAAGCCTTTTGGATCAGAGAGTGTTGAGAATAGCTGTGATGGTGAACCACTGCATTTTCATATCGGTTTATTTTTGAAAGACAACATGCGAGCACTAGTTCAGTAACCGTGCACATTATACTTGGGCAAGTATAAGAAAACAAAGCCTATCAGTTTTATGAATTTCACTGTCGATTAAGTGATCTATAGAACCTCGAGCCAGTATGAGTAACTCAAAGTCTTGGGGAAAGATCAGCTATTCTCTACTTTCATGGTGGTAAACTGACATATAAGAATGAAAGTGCTAGAGCACTGTGTAATTTATGAGAACGCTTTTCAAGGAATGATGCTGTTGGAAAAGGTAGACCTAAGACAAAGTGTCTGTGAAAATAAATTTGGTTTTTTGAAAAGGATGGGGGAATAGATGGTGGGGTGGTTTTGGGTTTTTGTGTGTGTTTTTTGTATTTTTGGGTTTTTTGTTTTTGTTTCTTCTAATGAAATTTCCGTACCACTGGCTTGTTCTGTTATCACAGGTATTTATTTTCTGATGTTTACTGATTTGACCCAACATGACATATTTTAGCAGATGGGGACTAGCAGGCATAATGGTGAGCTACAAAAGCTAAGTAATATTGTATTTTTATTTTTAGTAACTGAAGAGGTTCTCTTTGCTGTCTGAATCATGGACCAATGTGGATTCTTGGAAAGTACAAGTATAAAATGAATTTGTGGTGTTGTTTTTTAAAGGTCATCTTCATTACATTCTGCTTTGCCAAAGTCATTCCGTGATCTTGTAATGGAAGAAGAAAAATGTATGAGTGCAAATAATTCACCTGGTACTGGTATCAAAAGAGCTGGATATAAAGGAACTGAGGATTCATCAGCCCAAAACACCATGAGGTGAGAGAGCAGTATTTTCCTAAGTGATCAACCTTTACACAAGAACCATAATAACCTGTTTAAATTCTGCTGAAATAAAAAAGGATAACATTGTCAATAGAAAAGAAATCCTGTAAGCAATCTTAATGATTCTGTTAATAAGATTTTGTGAATGGAATAGTCTTATGAACAGGAAACTTAAAGACTGAAGCAATTTAATGACACTGCTAATATTCTGTTACAGGTTTGAAATGTTTGTGTCCATATATATATGGACACGTGTGTGTATGTATGTGGACATAAACACTTCAGACTCCAAACAAAATGTGTATGTGTATATGTGTGCGTAAAAAAAACTTATAAACCTATTTTTTTCTAATTTCTGTAGATATGAGATATTCTTTAGCATTCAGATATAGCATGCATGAAACAGAGTTTGCTTAGTAGTATTTCTGTGTAACCACTGAGTGGATACACTCAGTTTATTCAAACAGAGTTCTGGCGTTTCCTAATCTGAGTTTTTTTATAATCTGACTTAATTGTTTAGGTGCAATTTTTTATGAATTAAGAGGACTTACTGAAATACTGATGTGTTGGTTATGTCTGTGTATTATAATTACTGGAGGACTACAATTCTAAGGACCAAAATAACTTGTTCTGAGGTGCATGTGAATTGTTTGTCTAGTTATTAGACAATACTGCTATTTGTTCATATTGTTTTAGCCACACATCCTCTTGCTATCTCCAGTAGTACTGGGTTTGGGTTAAAATAACTGTCTAAGTGGAGGAAAGACTTCTCAGCCTTACTCATGAAGGTCTGTATGACTGAGTTGCCAACCCACCTGCATCTCTTCCCCCATCACCAGTGACATTGAACAGCATCAGGAGCAGGCTGGGCTTGGGCATAGCTGCAGCGTAGCTCAAGAAAGGCCTAAGACTGAGGGACTGAGCTTAAATGCAGTTCCTGAGTAAAAAGAGGGAGCCCCCGTGAGCCTTTGCACAGCTCTTCCTTACAGCTCAACTCTGTTCATAGCAGCCTGACTCAAGTTTACATAGCTGTGCTGAATGAGGAGAGTTTGCAGAGCCTGTTGGTGCACAGAGAGCCCTGACACCCGTTACCTCCCTGTTTTTTTGTGTGAACTCTTGTTCCATCCCGCTTGAGAAGCTGTCTCCTCCATAAAGAAAAGAGAGTTCTGCTTGGCCTCCCTCTTGATTCCAAAGCCAATGGCATCTTGGCCTGTATTAAAAACAGTGTGACCAGCAGGTCCAGGGAGGTGATTATCCCCCTGTACCTGGCACTGGTGAGGCCACACCTCGAGTACTGTGTTCAGTTCTGGGCCCCTCACTATAAGAAGGATGTTGAGATTCTGGAGCGTGTTCAGAGAAGAGCCACAAGGATGGTGAGGGGTCTGGAGAACAAGCCTTATGAGGAGCGGCTGAGGGAACTGGGCTTGTTTACCCTGGAGAAGAGAAGGCTGAGGGGAGACCTTATCACCACCTACAACTACCTCAAGGGAGGTTGTAGAGAGGTGGGTGCTGGTCTCTTCTCCCAGGTGATGGGGGATAGAACAAGGGGAAACGGCACCAAGCTGTGCCAAGGGAGGTTCAGGTTAGAGATAAGGAGGAAGTTCTTTACTGAGAGGGTCGTCAGAGGCTGGAACAGGCTGCCCAGGGAGGTGGTGGAGTCACCATCCCTGGATGTATTTAAAGAGCGGGTAGACGAGGTACTTAAGGATATGGTTTAGGGGGTAGACAGGAACGGTTGGACGTGATGATCTCAGAGGTCTTTTCCAACCGAGCGATTCTGTGATTCTGTGATTCTCAGCTTGTATAGAAACTGGTGCTCCCCTAGGAGAGAAGTAGTGTGTGTGTCCTATTGATAGATAAAGAACAAAATGAGGGTAGAAATACAGGAACATTGTGTGTGGGATGGTGTTAGAGGAGAGAGGTAGGAGGGATTTGGAAGGTGTGTGTGATGAGTGGGCATTCCTCACGAAGAGAGGGATAAAGCTGAAGTTATTGTGGTGAGTGGAGATGTAGGGACACAAAGCACAAATCTGCAGGAAAACAGGTATCACTAATTTTGTTGCTAGCAAAATGAAAAAACTTTTTTGTCATATGGGAGATGGTGAGGGCTAGTGATAAGGGAATTTGCACTGGTTGCTATTATTAGCTTTCTCACGCCTACTCTGTGATCTTCATAAAGTCATTTATTTTCCTTTCGCATTGCTCTGTCTAGCCTGTGCAGTCTGGCCAGTCTGCGTGCTCTCGAAGTGGATTATTTCAGCTGAATCCAGGCCGTTAGCTGTTGGAAAATGAGACATTAAGCTAGTGGGAGCCTGGATGACTAGATTGACTGTAATCAGTTGGAAGAGGTGACACTTTCAGAGTTATTTCAGGTTGTTTTTGAATTGTGTCTGAAGATGCTTATTTCTCTCTATTAGGTATATAGAGGTTCATCCATCTGAAAGTTAGGAGTTGACTTTGAGGTAATTTTATTCTTTGACTGTGTAATTCCTGTCACAGGAATAGGCTCTGATTTTTGCCTGCGGCATTCCAGGACTATTTCCATGAAGATTAATTATCCACACCCTTACCTCTTCCTTTTAAAGGAGAGGAAATTGCATGTGTGTAGAGCATAAGTAATCCTGATCTGTTGATGTTGGACTCACTGACGTGACACTGAAGGTACTTGCATGGCTACTGTTCCTGCTTTGATTTTTCTCTTTGGATAAACTGCAGTCATTAAACTGACAATTTTCTGAAGTCTCTGAATGATGGTTTTTTGGTGGTTG
Source organism: Mesitornis unicolor (assembly GCF_000695765.1). NCBI lineage: Eukaryota > Metazoa > Chordata > Aves > Mesitornithiformes > Mesitornithidae > Mesitornis > Mesitornis unicolor. The sequence continues at coordinate 104,963 of NW_010206399.1, read as the reverse complement.
CATAAGCACTCTTCCAAATACTGTCACCTTCCAGTTTATGCAACCCAGAAATTGTCTGTAGATGAACCTTGTCATGAATGTGGAGATGTGAACTGGATTCAGGCCAGAGGCAGATCAGCCCGAAAGCTGGGCTGTGTGGATGTGGCTGCGTTGTTTCCAGGGACAGCTCAGCCCTGAGAGTTGTGCTGTGCAGCTGTGCGTGTGGAGCGCATAATCCAAGCTAAAAACATAGGCCTGACATGACTTAACTTTGTTGTGGCAGCCTGGGTTGTCTTCACTGTGTTACTCCAGGGAGCAGTGAAGAGTCTTAGTGGAAACAAGTCTTTGTGGCTTCGCATGGGAATGGCCTAGTTCTGGCATGGCTAATAATGAGCTAATGAGTAGTACATGACTCAAATGGTACAGCAAAACCCAGGAGGTTCTGCAGGAGACCAGGCTTTGTGTTTCTTTTCTGAGAGCAGTCGTTAGATCAAGGAGACACCAGACCTGAACTGGCTTCAAGTGAACAAATCCTCAAGAAGCAGCGGGGAGCCGAGCGCTGGGACATCTCGGTGGCTGCGCAGGAGTCATGGCGAGTTCAGCCAGCTGAGTTCATCAGGTTGGTTCAGTACTGATGATACTTGGCTGGTTTGTTGCCATGCAGAACCACTTATGTCTCTGCATCAGTCTTTAATTTGCAAGACTCCCAGGTCTCCAAGCTCCCTATTTTTGAGGCTTTTTTTCCATTTTTCTGTATATGCTAGCTTCCCGTTTCCCGTCTGTTCCATTTCTCCTAGTTATTTTGATGCCAGCTGAGGAATTAATCTAGCATGTTGAAATGTCTGCAGTTGATTTAATATCTGGACTGAGTGCTAGCAAGAAACACAAGATGTATGCATGTACATACAGCTTCAAAATATCTAAACTGCTTCCTACATTTTAAAGCCACATTTAAATTGAGGGAGATGACAGAGGTATTTAAACTTATCTTTTAATTGATCACTAGAGTGTGCTGTGACACTGGAACTATTAATTCCAGTTTTTGGTAATTTCTGTTGTGGGTGGTTTGGTGGTGGTTTGGGGGTTTTGGCTTGCTTGTTTGTTTAGAAGTCTACTCTGGAAATAAGTTTTTATCTGTAGTGACACAGGTTTGTTTTGAGTCACAATCTACTTGCATTCATTTATAGCAGTGCTGTGAGTTCTTTGGATTGTGAGTGGGAAGGAGAGCGTAGCTGTCAAACGGGGTGGGTAGGTGTTGGCTACTGTCAAATGAGCAGGAAGGTGAGCGTTATTAAAGCGGGTGGAAAAAGAAATGAAGTTGAGAGATGATACCAGGGTAAAGGCATTGAGTAAGTTGTTCAAACATGCTCCTAATTAAACCAGCAAGTGAAAAACCGCCTTTATTGCCTCTTCTCCTTCCTTCCTTTTCTGTGGTTCTTTCCTGCTTTTTATTATGTTATTATCTTAAAGTGCAGTAAAAGGTGGAAGCTCATTTATCTAGATTTCAGCTAAAACGTAGTCCCCTGCTGTTGAAATCACAGAATAATTTAGATTCTCTAGTTCAGCCTCCTGCTCAAAGTCAGACAAATTAAATCACGTTGTCTGGTCCAGCTGTGTTGTGACTGCATCCAGGTAGGAAGATACCCCAGCCTTTCTGGGCAACATGTTCCAGTGTATGATCATCCCCATAGTGGGATTGGGTTTTTTTCTTTTATCTAATTGAGATTTCCTATTTTGCAGCTTGTGTATGTTGCCCCTTACTCTCCCACTGTGCACCTCTAAGAAGATTCTTGCTGATCTTTCTGTTACCCTCCAGTTAAGTAGTTGGAGACAGCAATGAGATCTCCCCTTTGCCACTTTCAGGATTAACAAAACACAGTTCTTTCTGGTGTGTGCTCCAGCCCCTGATCTTGGTGGCCTTTCACTGGACTTGTTCCAGCCTGACAGCATCGCTCTTGTATTCAGGAGCCCCTGAACTGGGTATGGTACTGTGAATGTAGACTGACAAATACAGCATAGAGGGGAAGAGTCACCAGACCCAGTATTGGTTCCTGAGGACCACCACTAGTGTTTGGTTTCCATTTGGACTTTGTACAGCTAATCTACAATCCCAAAGCCCCTCAATCCAGCAGCTTGTTTACAAAAGGTAAATTGTTACGTGGCACATGGCTCAGGGTCTTACAGAATTCCTATATTTGTTTATCACATTTGTCTGGCATGACCCGACACCTTTCCTAAATAAAATAGGATTGTCTAAGCTGCCACTGATTTTCTTTTGCTGCAGATAAAACAGAAAAACAAATTACAAGATATTGATTTTCTACCTTTTTTTCCATTTTTTAACTTTTCTTCAATACCTGTGGAAAAAGCATTGCATATTAATAAGGTCAAAATAAGGGAACTGCAGCTATGTAGATACTCAATCTGGAGAATGGTGCAGTAGATTTGACCTCTCTTGCCATGGAGCTGTTGTTTTATGTGTCAGTTCTTTCAAAGCTCTGGAACAGTGGTTATCTGTAAATGGCCTTTTTGGACATATGCCTTTTTTCTTCCTTTTTGGAAACCTCTTTAGTTTCCTCTCCATGCAGTGCACCACTGGCTGTCCCACTAGTGTATGATATGATCACCGTTACTGAAAATGGAGGGGAAGGGTCGCCTTGACTACCACGAACTGTGCTTTCCCAGTGGACCCACCGAAGCTGTATGTCCTGGCAGGAGATGTATCTGCTGGGTTTGACTCAAGGGAGCGACACTGTTGAAAGCCTCTTTTGAAGTCCAGTGTTATGCCCTGGCAGCTGTTGCTGCAGTTATATATATATTTTTTCCTGAGAAGTTACATTTGTTCATTCTGTTGTTTGAGTCGTTGGCTGTTTGGTGTGCAGAATTATATTCTGTGACAAAAAGCTGGGCATGGTTTATTGAAATGCCATTTGTTGTGCTGGATCTTGCATTTCAGAGTTTTTGCCCGCTTAGCGGTAGGAACCGTGGTTCGTGTTGTCCTTGGATTTGTGTTCTGGGGAAAATATTCCAGGCAGAGAACTTAGCAGTTACTGGAACTCTCTTAGTTTTCTATAGGTTTTTATTCTTTTCCAAGAGTTTGTGGCCACTTAAAGAGGATTACTAAAGCCTTAAAGAAAATTGAGACCGATTTATTTAAATACCAACGCCCTTAGAGTTTTTTTACAATGCCACAGAACAATTTTAAAAAGTCTGCCAGCATTTCATAGCATGCTCTAACAGTTTTTCAGAGTTGCCAAAGAATAGGTACTGAGTAATGAGAATAGGGCACACTCTTCTGATTGATACAGGATTATTCTGACAAATAAACTTGTCTCTTAAGGCATGCAGTATACCAAATGTGGCATCTCTCTGTTGAGAGGTTAACATTTTGCAACTGAATAAATTACCTTCCCGTTGGGAGCTCTATTGATATGTCAATTCTTTTTCAATTCTGTTAATTCTAATTTTATGCTATTCTTATGAATGTGGGAGGTGGTTGCAGAATAATACATACTGAAACCCCATAATTTCTGGTCTTAGACTTGAGGAAATAATTTACTAGTGCTATTGTAGCACTGGTTTTCTTACATGAAATGCTTAATTTGAACACAGGATGGTTGTTTGGTTTGGTTTTTGTTTGTTTTTTTAATCTTGAACCATATTCTTTTCACATTAGTTCTAAACATTTACAGTCAGTGCTGCTAGTGCGTAACTCAGTTGACTACCTTACATGTTAAAAACCTCCTTTTTAAAAACAAAAAAAGCACCTTTGTTCAAATGCTCAAATGTTAGGAAATGCCAGAACTAACGCCCAAGCTGAAATCCATTAAGTGCTGGTAGTCAGAAATGAGCATCACAGTATCACAGTTAGAGACAAATCCAGGCTTACATCGTAATGCTCTTCTTCTGGAAAAAACCCTACACGTTTGTAATTGCCTACTGTAAATTTATACTCCACAGTACAGACGTGATGTTGGAAAATGTTCTCTCAGTGATTTTCACTCTCCTGTTCTGCCTTTTTCCAGGTGCATCACTAGAAGCAGCCCAGGTCTGGAAGACCATGTTCTGGATTCTCCACAGCTGGAAAGCCATAAGTAAGTTTGATTTAGATTTGGCTTAGGTTTTGGAGCTTGTTTTCTGTGTGTTGTGCTGACCTCATTCGTGATGTTACCTCATAATGTCATTTGTTGGGGTTTTTTTTTTTGCAGTCCTTGGTTAGCAGCATCACCAACCAGCTCTCCTGTGATGGCACCTGTCATGTTTTCAGCTATTGTAGAGGAAGAGCTCCAGCAAGAAGCTGCTCTTATTAGGAGCAGAGAAAAACCTTTGGCTTTGATCCAGGTAAAGTGCTAAGCTGCTGCAGCTGTGAAGTAACACAAGGAGTTTCAAATGGCTGTTTCAGAGATCAGTTTTTAGGATTAATTATGTGTTGGTACACTTAGTATCATTTACATAATGATATAAAATATTATTTAATGATAACTTCACATTGCTGTTTGATAAGGTAGGCTTATATTAAAGACAGATTGACTACTGACTGCATAATTAACGTGTTCACAGCATCGGAGAATGGTTAAGGTTGGAAGGAGCCTCTGGAAATAGTCTGATCCAAACCCCTGCTTAGAGCAGGGTCTGTTAGAGCAGCTTGCTCAATGCTGTGTCTAGGCAGCTTTTGCAAGGATGGACACTTTGTGGCCTCTCTGGGAAACCTGCTGCAGTGTCTAACCATTCTCACAGGGAAAACATATTTTAATATTAAAGTACAATTTTCTGTATTTCAGTCTGTGCCTATTGCCTCTTCTCCTGTCACTGAGCACCACTGAGAAGAGCGTGGCTCAGTCATCTTTATTCTCTCCCATCAGATATTTACACACTTTGAACTGCTTGTCTTTTCTTCTCCATGCTAAACAACTGCAGCCTGCTCAGCATCTCTTCATATGTCAGATGCTCCAAGCTCTTAATCATTTCTGTGTCCCTTCACTGCACCGGTTCCAGTGAGTCCAGAAGTGGACCCAGCACTCCAAATAGGTCTCACCAGTGCTGAGTAGAGGGGAAGGATCACCTGTCTCAATCTGCTGGCAGCACTGTCCCTTGTAGAGCACAGGAGGCTGCCACCCTTCTTTGCCACATGAGCATATTGCTGGCTAATAGTCAACATGTCCACCAGGACCCCAGATCCTGTTGTGCTAAGCTGCTTTCCATCCTGACAGCCCCAGTGTGGGCTGGTGCTTGGGTTTGTTCTTCCCAGGAGCCAGACTTTGCATTTCCCTTTGTTGAACTTCATGAGGTTCCTCTTTGTTAAACCTTCGCAAAGGCCTCATCTACTCCTTCTCCCTGATTAGGAGGTCTGTGGCAGACAGGCATTGAGGACCAGTAAAGCCAGTTCATACATTTGCAGTTCTGACACTGTTCTTCTTTCCTTCCAGATCGAGGAGTGTGCTATTCAAGATTTACTAATCCACTATGAAGCATTTGACAACCCTGATGAATTTGTGACTGTTGAAAGGGCTCCGCAGGGACCTATAGCAGCACCTATGTGGAACAAGCACTAATTTGTACTCTTCACAGTCCACATTGTATCTGCACTTCTGAAGTTCTAATCCTTGCTACAAGTAAATAAAACGATGCTGGAAGAAGAGGAGCCGTGTAATTTTTAACATCAGCATTAAAACACTGCACATAGTCACTAGGTATTTGTTAGAGAGAATGGAGATAATGTGTTCGCTGTGTTCTTTATCCACACTATCTATTGTATGTATGTTTTGAGAATTTCTCTAACAGGACATATTATTAGTAACGTTACATGGAGCTAGAGATTGGAAATGCATTTGCTAATCTTAAATCATGAGGGATTTTTTGTTAAATTCACAGGTGGCTGAAAAGTGAGTGCTTATTTTGTGATTTAATGTGGAATTGAATGTACAGAATTACACATCTTTAAAGTCTGCTGGGGGGGATATGTTCTTCAGAGCTTTCTGGCAAATTGGGAATTTTGGGAAAAGTTTGTGCTTGAACTTCATGTAAAAGTACAGTTTGACAATGCAGTTTTCCTTAATTTATGTGTGTAAGTACTGGTTCTCTCACAGAGTTAGAGTACTTTTTCCTGTCATGCTCCACGATGAACCTCTACGCTGTACCTGCGAGCCCTGCCATTGCCTGCCCTCGGTTCAGTTGTGCATGCGTTTTCACTGTTGTGAGACCGGCCTTCGAGCAGTCAGCTCTGTTGAAGTAAAGCACACGGCTGAGTAGAACATGGTGGCACTGAATTATCTCACCTGCAGTCTTACTCTGGTAAATACGGTACAGTTTTAGAAGCACTGTGTTTAACGTGCAATTCACTTGGAGTGCTGAGGAAACAAGATCTGTGTATTCATTGTTAAAGCTATAGGGATGAATGCTTGATTGTGCAATTTGCAAGCGCCTGACCTTCAGAGATTATCATAGGTGGCTTTCAATATTGTGTGTTCCAAAGTTCTCTGTGCCTGGTTTAAACAAATTTATATATATATGAAAAAAAAGAATGGGGGGAAAAAGTAGCCTTACCTGCAATATTCTGTCTAGTTTGTCTGTTTGTATAGGAGTGTTTGAACTTGTACTTTTTCAGTAGTGTCAGTCCTCACAAACTCTGTAAAACTGGAATTGAGAGAGCTACAGAAGATGAATGTAGAGGATTGATCACTGTGTGATGAAAGAGTTAACTCTTGAAAAAAACCCTATGTGGATATGTCTAATGGTTTCAGGTCAAGCTACACCAAAAATACCCCGCAAAAAATGTAAACAAATGGCAATAAACCGTAAAATCTTGATTTACACAAAGGTAGTGTACTTTTATGTGTTGTCTGTATATAATCAACACTTTAGGTAACTATAGAGTAATGTAACTGTTTCTTTTATGTATGAAACAAGAACTGTAGGTGTTTTGAAGCTACACTGGCAAAGGAAGATGGAGCTTTTAATTCTATTTTAAATTCTACTGGTGATCCATTCACTGTATTGATGAGAACTTGCATTAAGTGCTTTACTTGATGCACTGCAGGGCCTTCGAGCCTGCTGAAACTATCTTTCTGAATTAAAAGAAAGCTGCTGTAGTATGAGAAACAGCTATTAAAGCAGTGGACCTTTCCAGGTATCAACTCAAGTTGTTATTAAATGTAAAATTACTGTAAAGTTGCAATTTGCATTTATTTTTTTCCCCCAAAGTTGATTAGAATATGCTGTCTAAAATGTAATTCTTCTGTCATTATAGGAGGATTCATGCTTCCACAGTGCCAAGGAGCTTGACAACTTTTAAGTTCTGAGTTTATTGTGCCATTTGCTTATGCTTTGTCACTGGTTATACCATATTAGTGGAAGCAGAGACAAAAATTTCTAAATCCCTTGATTATGGTATACATGAAAACCCAAACAGAAATCCGTAACAAGGCACCTGCATCAACAGATGTAAATGTCTTTCTGTGGAAGTGGTAGAAATTTAGATTTTTCTGCAACTGATGGCATACTTCGCTTTGATTGGAAACTATCCTTGCCGAGTATTAATGCGGGGTCAGTCTGCAATTGCATCATCATTGAGATTGAATGCAGTCTCTGGAGGTTGTCCTCTGTAACCCCTCTGCTCAAGCAGGCTCAGCCAGAGCAGGTTTCTCAGGTCCTCTCCACTCAGGTTTTGAGCATCTCCAAGGACAAACTCTGCAAGCGCTCTGGGCAACCTGTTCTAATGTTTGAGCATCCTCACAGTAAATAGGTATTTTTATATTTAAACAATTTCCTGTATTTCAGTTTGTGCCCTTGGCTCTTGTCCTGTCACTGGGCATCACTGAGAAGAGGCTGCTAAATCTGCTTCCTTGCACCTCCATCAGGTACTTACACACATTGTAAGAACCCCCTGAACCTGCTCTTCTCCAGCCTGAACAGTCCCAGCTCTCTCAGCCTCTCCTCATGTGTCACAGGCTCCAATTATTTTTGTTGTACTGACCAGTATGTCCATGCTCACCGTAAGTGTTATTTTACCAGATGTCTTCTGGAAAATATTTAGGGGTATTTTAGGAGTTTTAAAGCCAAAGCAATTCTGTTTATCCTTGTTTACTATATAGTAGATCATTATTTGTCTAGTGAAATGAGTTGAGACTTGCGACTCCATTCAATGGTAAGTGGGTGTCCACTGGTTTTAATGATCTTTGGATCATTACACTGGGTTTCTCTTAATGGACTTGCATATGAACTGCTTCAAAATTATGTCACTCCTATCTAATCTATCTAAAAGGCTAAAGAATTAATAACTATATAGGTAGCTAGAAGTGTAACCATTAATCTGGCTAGAGATCTTACATATGTCAGCTGACTGAATATTCAGGATTGATGTCTTCTGGTTATTTTTCCTAGAAAATCAAGAAAACCCACAGGGAAGTTGTTCTATGTATTGTAACTTGCCGAAATGAATCAGTGGTATGCTGAAATTAGAGTATAAGTTGTTATTGTCAGGTATCCTTACCCAAAGTTGGCATATGAAGAAACATCACACTTTACTGTACAACTCTTCTGTTGTATCCAGTCTACATGAGGACAATATTCAGGGTTTAGGGAACAACATCCAGAAATTCAGCCACCTAGTGCATATGTTAACTTTGCATCAGTACAAAAAATCTGGCATTTTCTAGCTCAGATGCCCAAGTCTGTGGCCTTTTGTGTAATGCTAAGCATGATTTCCATCTTTGGTCGATTAGCTCTAACATCTTGTCACTTCTGGGATTGCTGACTCCTTTAACTTGCACCAAACCAGCATCTCTAACAAAACCTGCTGTGAAATCAAGACTGGAGTTCCCAGGTCCTAATGAACATGAAGCAACACCTCAGAGTTTGCAGTAAAACCAGTATCTGGCATATTATATATAATTTCAAGGAGATGTATGTATTAATGCTAGGTGACTTAAGAAACACAAAGTTAACAAAAGGCTTCTAGTGAAATACTTAAACCAACCAACCTCCAAAGCAGATACCTTGAGCAACAGTCAGCATTTTGTATTCCTCCTTCATCATACATCATCTCAAACTTCAGTCACTTCTTTAAAAATGGAAGGATAAGTAAAACTTGACAATGCTTTCACATTAAAAAGGAAACAAAATTACATTTAATATTTTAATAACAGTGCAATGTCTTCAGTACTTGCTTTTATAGGCAGTGTCAAGGCATTTGAGGGATGTGTAACTTTGTGTTGTGCATTGAAATGAAAATGCAGGAAAAGTAGGTGAGAAATTAGAGAAACTATAACTGCCTTTGTTCCCTAAGAGGAGGGGCTATTTTTAGTGAATAATTTGTAGAGTATCACTGAATGGAAACTGTAAGGACTGATTTTGCAGGTTTTCATGGAAAAGCATTGACAAGAAATTACAAACTTGCAAATTTAGTTTGTGGTACAAATCCTGATGATACCTTCCTACCATTTGCATCTTAACTGAATCCCCTAGCTGCTGGTTGGCAAGTCCTATACTGATGCAAATGGAAATTCCAGTTACGGATTCTAAAATGAAGATATTCACAAAGGCTCTACCAAAGTTTTCTGCTATGGTAAAATGATGGAACTGAACTTCTCCAGGTGTTTTTGCACTTTATTTTGGTGTGTTTCTTCCCTTTCTTTCCCCTGTTATTTTTAATTGTTTACAATAGGGAAGTGGTGCAGAACGTGACTCCTTGTTCTGCTATGGGGATAACGTTTTTCAGCCCCTTCCCAATCTGAACTCTCCCTTGCCCCAGGAATTGCTTGCTTTAAAGTCAACTTAAGTCAGAAGACATTACTGCATTATTAAATTTGGTTCTAAATAAAAGGGTAAAAACATTATATTGGAATAAAGTGATTTTAACCCTTAGCCCTTGCATGATGCAATCTGAGAATGGCAAGGTCTTTTTGGAAGACCTTTGCAGTATCAGGAAACTGGTTAATAAAGATATCAAATGATCTCAGGATGGATTCCTCCCATTGTACTGCAGGAGAAATCTTAAAACTCCACAGAAGAGCCTGCTAGTTTAACTGAAGGGAAAACTTTTCCTTCTAAAATCAGATGCACTTCACCTTGGTCAAGTGAGATGTTGATAAGGCATCTGAAAGGCGAGTCCTTTCTGTTAAGGTTCTCACTGTGGCAAACCTCATCTGCCAAGAGGGAAGGGACCTGGCACATCTGGCCAGCTGTGCACTCTCTGCTCTCATTCACATTGCTAGCTGGAAGAAGCTCGTTCTCATACAGGAGATGTGAGAAGGCATACCTAGCAAAAAACGTGATCCACAGACAGTTTGTATACCGTTTTGTACGCCATTTTTGTTTCTCCCTGCTCTTTTTAATATTTTTTTTAAAGGTTTAAGTAGCATGAGTTACTTGTGTGGTTATTATGGTTACTATTTCTGTAATGCTGCTTGTAGCATCTAACCTTGAGAAACAACTTGCTAATTGTGGAGGGCCAACAAATTCACATGCATAAAACATGTTTAAAATGTGTTTTAAATGAAAAAGTTTTTACTAAAAAAATAAAAGTAATTCTGAATGCAGCAAAGGAATTCTCCGATGTCAAGGAATCCCTCTAATGGCTTGGGTGAGGTTTTTCTTGGGCAGGAGAGTGGTGTCTAACACAAACTCTACCTAACAAGTTTTTGCTTTCCAAGCACCTACTTCCTGCACTGTGGTGTGTGTCAAGGCACCAAAGAAATCCCCATTTTGGTAGCAGCTTTTGGGTACCTGCCTGTGTGGACTCATTGCATAGCCCTGCAGTGCTAGGAGCTTTGAAGGCCTTGCCTGCAGGAAGGGAGTTGGGTGTGAACAAGCAATCTCCTGGAGAAGAAGCTGCCCCTCGGGTGAGCTGTCTTCATGCTGCCAGCAAAGATTCGGATTCACCCCTCACCTTTTTATTTTTAAACCCTTTTTAAATTTTTTCCTTTTTTCCCTTTTTTTTCTCTCTCTCTCATCACTTGAATAAAATGAGAAAGGAAGCAAACTTTTGCAAGAGCTTCAGAGAAAGATTAGCAGGAGCTAATACGAATATATAATGTTAATACTTGAAACGCTGCTCTGTAGGTCAGCCTTGAAGAATTTACCCAAGTTTATCAAGGTGTTGCTTAAACCACATTTTGTTTCCTGTAACTGAAATACAAAACATCTGTTTTGATGCAGTGTGTATGGGTTTCGGCTAAAGCTTGAAACCTGAAATTTGACCTCAGGGTAGATGCTGGATGAATAAGCTCCTGTTACAGCCAGTAAAGCGTTAGGCAATTGAGACAAGGGAGGGTGGAGGCCCTGGAGTGGGCTCCTGAGGCCTGGTCAATGGAGCTCTCCATAGGCTCTGTGCCTGTCTTGGCCTGGCCTCCACCAGTTCAGTTCAGAGCAGAGACACTTGGCACATGGAAGTGCCTGGTCTTGACCTTAACAAAGAAGTAGCGAAATTCTTGGTTAATGTCTTTATGGGAGCACCATCAGTTTGTCAAATGCATCAGCTTTGTGCAAGTGCATTGCCTTTGGGTGGCTCTTCCAGGAGGATGCTTTTGACTGGAAAAATCCAGTTAAAGCCAGGCCTCTCTGTAGGATCAGTAATGTCAGGGAGCGGGGATTTGAACAGGGGGAACAGGGTTCTTGTTCAACCACAGCTATGAGTTTGGAGGGGCAAGGGGATCCAGGAAGATGTCATGGTCTGAGTTGATGGTTCAGAACAGATCATCAGACTCAGCTCCTTGATCTCCAGTTAAATGGGTTCTTGTATTTTAAAGTAATTCTACAGAAAAATAAACAAGCAAGCACAGTTTTATTATTAGGTTTCAATTATTCCTAACCTTGCATGAGCTTTTCAGATAGCAAAGGGAATAAAAGTATTAAAAGCCTGGCTATGGGCTTTTTTTTTTTTTTTTAAATTTCATTTGCATGAAGGATATCGCATGCATGAAAAACAGATAAGCAAGCAAGCAAACAAGCGAAAAGCAAGTTTATGTAAGACAGCACTCAAACAGGCCCTCTGCGTTTGCTCCCAAGTAATAATGTACAGCTGGGGAAAAGCCAAGAGCCAGCTCTCTCTCCTCTCCTAATAAAAAAATCATTACTTTGAAACATTCTCAAACAAGAAAGCAGAGAAAACTGACCCAAAGGCTTTTCTTATAATTCTCAATACTTTAAGATTTCTTGTCTCTTTTATTTATTCTTTTTTCCCCTCCTAATTCCTTAGAAGTTTATTCCAGGGAGATACGGAGAATGCAGCACCTGAGGCAGGATTCTCGGCTAATTTCTCACAGTGGTAAACTGTTTATAGACCTCTGTCTCCACAGACTGAGGCGTCATTAAAGCAGAAGATAAGGCTTCCTTCTTTATCCAGTCATTTCACTGTCCTGCAATTCTGCAGAAATGTGGCACGGACATTTGTCAGCCGCTGAACCCTGATGGCAAGAAAAGAGCTGCCTGTCCCACAGGTTATGCAGTGGGAAGTGGGAGGACGCCAGGTGCCCTTTGCTGTGACGTGAGCCTGGCTGTAATCCCTGGTGGAGAGGTCGTGAGAACCATGCCGGGAACACAAGGTGCTGCCTGCTCCTGCTCGGCTCTCTGCAGCTGCGGTGATTCAGCAGCTGTGGCTGCTCGCAGCGTGACCAAGCAACTAGGGCTGTTTTTCATCTGATGTTATAGGTTTGTTCTGACGGGACCCTGCCACATCTGCTGAATGTCACTGATGGCAGCACAGCGCTTCACTGTGGGAACTGTGCTCATGCCGTTGGGTGACACAATGCCTGCAACAACTGGTGATTCATTCACAAAAAGTAAAAATGCAAAGAATGTATTAATCATAACTCATACATACAGTTATTTTTGTTTATCCTGCCCTCTATGTGCTGCCTTTATTGAAATCAAAGGGAAAAATGTGCAGAATCTTATTCCTTTTCCCACTGTGTGTGTTATAAGATGCTTACTAGACGCACTGCCCACATTCGTGTGTACTGTGAAGACGGAATTGAGATGTAAGGCCATGAGTGCAGCAGGGCTTTAGGACCACATCTCTGTATCTCACTAACAGCTGATAGCATCAACACTGACGGAGAATGTGTGTGTGCACGTGTGCATTACCGTAACTCTTCATTTGTTTTGTTTGCAGTTGTAGAATTAAATTATATTGCCCCACTTCAGCAAACAGAGGTAACGTGTTATCTCTTCATCTGAGTACGGAGTGGTAGTGAACCTTTTCACTTGAACTTTATCTCTCCACTTTGCAAATGTGAACGATTAAGCCTCACTATAGTTGTGAGGTACAATAGCTCTGAACTGTTATCCAGCTTCCAGGTGGCGGCTATCAGCACACAAGTAGTAAGTTGGTTAGTCTAAGGTCAGCAGTGAATGCAGTCATGTCCTGCAGGAGAATCTGGAAGTCTCTTCTTCCAGTTGCCCATTCCAGCCCCATGTAGAGTTTGTAGCTTTCCTGGGATCAGCTGTATAGAAGTTCCTGTCAACCAGGACTTGTTCTTCTCTTTCTTTGACCCCGTTTCTGAAGCGAGCGGCTCTGCTGCCAGAACATGCATCTCTTTGTGTTCTGGAGGGGCTGCAAGCCCTTTGCAACCTGGTCAGGTCGTATTTCTCCTTTTGTTTTGTGTCCATGTTCATGAGCAATTGCTAGTCTTGTAAACTAACATTCCACTAACGTAAAGAGCACTTGACCTGCTAATGGCAAGTCTATGATGGTTGTTAGCTGTGAGTTTTAGTGTGATGGTTTCACTCTGAGTAGGGAAGCTCCATGAGTTGAACTGGTGGTGATGAGTTCCTCAGGGGAAGGCAATGTAAGGCAGGAGCTGCAGTGAGTAGCACCTGCCACCCAGAGAAGTGAGAGGGCTGACCGTGAGGTGTCCAGAGGTGGGCTGCAAAGAGAGGAAAAATGAGCTTACATCCTCTGCAGTTTCTTGTTGACATATATATTTGATATATCTCTATGCATCTTCTATTTTTCATTGCACATTCAGACTATATTAAATATATTGTAATATGCTATTACGATCAGACAAGAAAAAAGTAATAGTGAAGGTGAAGATTTGTTTTTGCAGCTTGTATTAACCTGAGCATGGGTATTTCCTTCTCGGTGTTTAACAGGCAGCATCTTTCAGCTAACCTGTAAAAACAGGCACTAAGTATCTCTCGAGTCTCTTAAATGTCCTTTAGTAAATCTAGGAGAATGCTGGCCTGAAATTCCTGTTATTTGAAGCAATATAATCCAAATTCTTCCCAGTAATTAAGCTGGGTGATGGGGGGAACAACACACAACACGACATGGGTAGCAGCAGAGGGAAACGGCAAAACAGTACAATGAAAATAAAAAAGCATGAGCCTTATTTGATTGCTTGGAGGAAAAAAGAGGTATATGGTTACTTTTCAAACCACATGATAATATTTGATGTGTGAGAGCTTTCAGAGCATCCCATCAGGGCTAGGCAGCCAATGCAAGCAGGTAAAGGTAGAAATTGCCCTCCCAGGTGCTATCTCTTCTGGCTGATGGCACCAAAAAGGAGGTTTAGGCTGGAATTCTGAAAACTCATCATGCAATTGTTTGTGCTGCCTTATATTAATTCTCATCTTACAAAGTCCAACCGCTTCCTTCCTAGAAACCATAAACCCAGATTTTACTCAGTCCTTTTCTCCCTGCTGCTTTGCAGCTGCAGGAGCAGCAATAGCTGAAGGCGTGGTATTGATACAGCTTTAGTGGACAAGGAGATGCAAAGGTTTACGTGATACTGAGCAGTGCAAACTTACTCTGTGAAGTGCTGTTGGATATATTAGAAATGCACTGATTGCTGCAGAAATTGTAAGGCTTTCACCATACATGACAATGACAAATTGTGGTGCTTTGGATTTTATTGAGGAGTGGACCTGGTATAAACAGCACCCAAAGGTTCCTCATGTTCCCATATAAAATTCTTCCCTGCATAGCAGTCATTAAGCTGTGTGTTTCTTTACATTGTTCAGAGCCTGAAATTGCCACCTTAATTTCAGCAATGCCCAAGTTAATGTAGTTCTGAAGCTGGATTTAATTTCTATTGGGTTGTGCTTTTATGCCTCATGTCCAATAACTGAGAGCATAAGCAAGTCTCCTGCTTTGATGATAAAAATGTAGGTCATTAAGGGGATGCAATTTTAAAAATTTCCCCAAAAAGGAGCTGTGAGGAGTAAGATTTACATTAAGTACTGACAGGGCTTTATGAAAACACAGTAGCAAAATAGAAAGGCTGGATGAGAGCCATTGTAGCTGTGTCCTGGCTCTCAAACGCACTTTTCTCCTTGTGACTGCAGTGCTGATGGCTTTGGCGCAGCGACTGCGGTGCCAGATGTTTCACATTGGCTCTGTCACCTTGTGAATATTTCAGTAGCTTTCTTCTGAGAGCTATGGTGCTTTCAATCCAAATAGAGGAGCTGCTTCCTGACTGTCACGGGGCTGAGGCAAAGGAACCAACCGAGAAGTGCACTGATGTTTCAGTTCCTACCGGGGGTACAGTGGAGTCCATCCCAACCGCAGCTTTATAAACCAAATATTTTGTCTGTTTTCACAGGTAGGGGTTGGAAAGGACCTCTGGAGATTGTTCTGTAGCCTCACGACCTACTCACCTCCGTGTTTCTGTGTCAATAAGATGCGAGGGTGAAAGCTGTCGGAGGCCACTCACTGCTGGTGGCTTTGCTTGCTTCAACTGACTCATGAGTGGGACAGGAGCTTTCTCTGTTCATCACCTCCCCCCAATATAAAACATTTATATGCCCTCAGCTTTGCTTAAGAGAGTTGTCTGTCAACACAGAGTTATCCTCAAACAATAGCTTAAAGCATATTACTGTGTCGTTAGTTGTATAACCATGGAAAATAAATAATGCTGTTACTGCGATCCTGTGCTTGCAGTGAGGTCTTGGCTGGATTCTCAGGAGCCTTTACTGCAGGGACAGAAATATGAAAGTCCAGCAAGCGATTAAAGCGTTGTTAGCACAAAATGGGTTGTGTCTAACAGGAAAGAAAATTAATTTGTGAGCTATTGAAGGCAATCTACTTCGGATAGGACTTCTTATCAGTACTATTGTAAGATGGGCATACTGAAAATAAGGAGCTCTGAAAGGAGGATTTCTTCATCAGCCCTTTTTAGGTGAGGAAAACACAGGAAGTTAAATTTCCTGGTGTAGCCAACATGAGGAGGAGGACGTCTTTGAAATGAGCGATTTTGTGGACTGGAAATCAAAGCTTTTCTTTATCATATTTATACTTACTTCTGCTTCTTTGTAGGGGTTTTGACTTTGTCAAACCAGGTTCTGCAAGACTGTAAGGCTGTTTGCTTTAGTAATCTCTGGCTACAAAGAGAATTTTTTACAATTGAAAATTCAAATGTTTTGGCAAAATAGTTCTCTGTAAACCCCAGCTGCTTTAGCCTACTGCTTCACAAGCTTTTACGTGGAAGAATCGTGATCAGCCCAACTTATGTGGTAGGCTTCTGGCTATGGGAAAATAACAAATTTACACATTCTGCTGTTTAACATGGTCCTGTAAACAACTGTGGACTGCTTATCATGGCCAGTCACTGAAATATGATGTATGGATCATGGCTTGTTTTTGGGGTTCATGACCTGTTCTTTGTTCTCATCCCAAATGATGTTACAAATCAGAAATGAGAAGCATAGAGACATCTGCTCTGGTTAGGGTCTGTGTTGTGGCATATGAAGAGTCTCCTCCCACCTCAGTCGAGGAACAATTAGGTTAAGTCAAGTAGGAGTAGGATTGAGTTATGCCTTGTGTTATTATTTGTACACTTCAGCAAGGATGATGGGATAAGGTAAAAAATGTTGGCAATGTCACTCTCTATTTCATTTTTGTCAGTTCTGGCATTTGGGAAGAAACATGAACAGTGCCATGTTTTCATTCTGGAAACATTACTAATAGCTGATAACAGCTGGAGGAGATGCAGTGGGTAGCACAGGAGAATGCAAACATATTGCAACCGAAAGATTTATCATAGAATAAAAGCCAATGATCTCTTATTTCTTGAGAACTAATTAATCAATGTCTGTTCTGGAAGAAGGAAGATTTTTTATGAATAGGAACTGAATATTTACTAACTTGACTTATTAAAAGTGGTCACACTAAGCTCGGGGTTGGATGTTTGTAGTGCTGCTTTGGACTCTGAAGCAATATGCTGACATCCAACAGACTCAAGAGCTGTCTTTTTGACTCTTGTCTAAATATTTCTAACATTTTTAATAACATCTATTTTGGATTCTACTGCTGACAATGCAATGATGATTAATTTCAGTTACTGGATGTTAAATTCCTTTCAGCCTTGTTGAGCAGTTCATGGGGAGAGAAGCTAAAACTTTGGTTTTTTGAAGCTCAAGTGTGAGGCAGAGGTGGAAAATGAATCCATAAGGTCCTGTTGAGCCATATACATGAAGTATTTCTCTTGAGACTTCCCAGGTTCAAATCAGATTCTAGTTTGCCAGCCTTATTTTCCCAAAAGTATCTGTGCCGTGAGTATCTCCAGAAAACACGGCTGCTTCTTCATGTACCCTCCTGTGGTACAGTTCAGCTGTGCTGTGGTTGTGGGTGCAATATGTATGCATATGCAACATTCCTGGCATTCTTGTATCAGTTTAACACATTTTGGATCAGGCTGATAGGAAGAAAAAGAATAAAGTTGCATGTATTTTAATGCGTTATGGAAGACTGACTGGAACACTGCCTTGCAGTAATAACAACATAACCAAGGACTGGGTTGAGGTTGACTGATGGTATTTTGATAGTAAGTATAAATTATACAGTACCAGAAAGCTTCTTTGAATAGAAAGAAAAAAAAAAGAAGATAATAATTTTCTCATTAAACCATTTTATGCACTTGTTCCCTTGACATGGAGATTACAGTAACTCCTAGACAAGGGTATTGAGGTCCAAGCAGCTGAACATAAAAGAGCCAGATGGAAAGTGGACTCAAATCAGGAACTGTTTCCCTTCTCATGTACCATCACACACTCACGTCCATGACAGGAAATGCTTCCAAATGGGCAGAGTAAATTCCAGGCAAAATTGACTCGGTCCCCTCTGGCTAAAAGCATGCCAAGCAGATAAGTTGTCCCACAGCCTCTTCCAGTTCCCTCTTGTGTGAGACAGGAGTGAAACACCCGAGTGCATGTCCTGGTCCTGTTTCTTCTTGCACATGGGCTGCCCTTACCAAGTAAAAGGTCCTGAAAGTTTATACCAGTTTCTTTATGTAAGATCATAGCACCAGGTATGAGGACAACACATAACTTGTCACATTTGTTTGGGACAGTAAATTTAAAGCCAAATAACATTGTGTTAGGGTAGATTAGCTTACTTTGTTATGTATTTGTCAATACAAAATTACCTCTAACCCCAAAGAAACACAGCAATATCCTTTCCAAAGTAATGGTATTTCCAAATTAATGGTATTTCACGGAAGTCCTCAGTCCTCTTACATGGAAGGGAAATTCGAAATAAGCTCTTCCACGTATGTAGCAATTTCTCCCAGTGAGAGAGATCGATGCCAAGCAAGTTTGTATTTCCAGCAGGCCATTTCTTGGGAACTTTGCAATCATCTTTCTTCTGAATGATCAGCCCTGCTGTTATTTCCATCTGGCATGCTGGAGCCAGTGAGCGCCATACATAATGTGTTCGTCTTGATATCACGTGTTGAAATTTGGCATTAGTGTTATTGAGGGTGAGTTTCTCAACCCAAAAGTGCACTTTTTCATTTCAATTTTAAAAATGCATTGGGATTTTAACAGAAGATTTGCTTTTCCTCCTTATGTGACAACGCTATGGTGGTAATGTGATATGTGCATATTTCTACAAACTCACTGCAAGACAGCAGACTGTTGGTGATACTGTTTCACTGAAATGCTGTTGTTTCTTCTTTTGTTTTTCCTTTTTATCCTTTTTTTTCTTTCTTTCTTTATTTTTTTAATCTTTTTTTCTGTAAAGATTTCTCCCTGAAATCTCAATTTTGAATATTGTTTCATATTATAGAGAGGTAGATCCATGCAGTTTTTCAGCAAAATCCCATTTCAGCTTTGTTCCATGACCTGCTGTTGGTGCTATGAGTTATTACCTCTTTGCCACTTGATTTGACTTCTGCGAGTATCATGGCTGCTTACCCCAGTGTCCTTGGCTGAATTTGGCCATTCTGGTTTTTCAGAAATAGCCTTCTCTCTGATGATGGCTCTGATTTTTGACATTGGTTTTGTTCTGGATGATGCACTCTAACTTTTAAGTAATGCTTTCAAGCTGACTCAGCTTCTCTCTGCATTTCTTGTCGTTATGGGCACAGAGAGGACCTCCTTCACCCATGGGGTCAGCCTCACAGGATGACAAATATGAGCACGTGGATACCTCTGCTTTATTTTCCTGTTTCCTCTAGTGCCTGCCTTAAAATCCTCAGTTAAGCAGGATGGCTGACACTTTCCTGTTGACTGTGAGTTCAATGCTCTTCTTCAGTTGATGCCTTTTCATGAAGAAAGACCGCCCTGTCTCAGCAGTGAGCTAGCAGCCACTTCTCAGTCACTTTAGTGAAGCACCTGTGTTGATTGGGGTATTTTTTTTTAAAAAAGCCAAAACAATACACCTACTTTTAAAAATTCTGGCTAGACCTTTGTTTTAAAATGTTTTTTCCAAGTATTTCTTGACCATCTGTTGATAATGAAGTTGATGTGCAGTCCAGCAGCTCGCTGCCTTTTGCTGCAGTGGTTCTTCTCCATCATCTGGCGGATCTCACACCATACCCTGATTGAATTTTCATTCCCCACTTTATTTTTCAGGATGTGGTAGCTGGCTTCAGCTCCTATCAACATACAAGTTGCAGGTGCAGTATCCTGTAGAAGGTTACTCCATTTGTTGTCTCAGGTGGTGAACGTACTTGGAGGTCTTTGAGAAAACATCAGATAATTTAAAATCCTGGTGATTATTGCACTGGTAATGTTAAGGATGGCTATCTGCAGCCACTTATAAACTTGTGACTGACTCATAATTATCCTGTCTTGATTCAATTTTATGTTAACTTGTTGCATGTCTTAAGTTTAGTGCAAGTTAATATATGTACTTTTTTTTTAGTTGGATGCTGTGACTTTTCCTCTATATGTGAAATTTTAATCTTTATACCATTTCATGTGTTCAGCTGTTGATAATAATTCAACTGTTGTCTATAGTAAAGAACCCAGACTCACCTTGTACAGTTTTAGTGTGTGCTATTTATTATACTTTAGCATGGAAAAAAAACCAGTGTTGATTTTTCCTCTTTGGATTCTGATTTCCTGTTGATTTACTGCTGACTTGTTTTTCACTTGGGACTGACAAACTTTCACATTTCATTAATGTCTTATGTGAGAAATCTCAAAGTCACTGATAAGTGGATTTGTTTCTGAAACCCTTGACACAATGGTTCTATAAGGTTTTTCCATTAAGTTTTCTACACAACATCACTGATTTTCTTCTCGTATTCTTTTTGCATCTTGTACATTTGCGATTGACTGCCTGCTGGTTTATTTTCCATGTCGCTTGCTTGTCCCTTTCTCCTCAGTGTATTTTCTCTGCCCTGTTTGGTTTGTGACTCATGTCTGTGTACAAGCTTGTTCGTCGGGTTTATGCAAGTCTCTGCTGTTTGGTAGAGTTTATGTCAACATTCTGTGCTTTCATTTCGGCTGCTGCCTTCTCCATTTCTGTTACTAGTGCCATCTGTTCATCTCTGGAAACTGGGTAATTACATGAGTCTGTCTTTATTCTTTGGTATCTTGACCAAATACTATCGTGTGGTTCCTTCAACTTCTTGTTGACGCTGTTCAAAAATGTCTTTCACACATGCCATTTTTTGGTGGATTTAAACTGCTTTTGGAGAATTCCCAAGATTTGCCTCCCTCACCCCCTGCAAACTTCTGTTCGATTTAAATTGACATTGTGTACTAGCATCTTTAATTGCTGCTCCTTGCTCCACTGCACTTGGCTTCCCCCTCTCCCACCCTTTTTCTCTATTCTTACTGCAGTTTCACAGTGTCTATCATTACCTAGGGAAATGTTACTTATTAAACATCTTCCTTTTGAAGTTCATCTGCTTGGAAACAAGAATCTGATCTACTAACAGACTCTCATTGGTTATATTTTATTTATATATTCTTTTGCAATATTCATAATATCTGATTTCATGCCTGTTTCCACAATGTTGTATCTAGACCTGTTTCTTACTTTCCTTCACCATGAAGCCAGAATCACACTCCAGTTTTTTTCTAGCCTTTTTATTAGGTCTGGATGCAAGCAGTTGTATGTCTTTTTTAGCCAATATCAGTGCTTTTATAGCCAATATCAGTGCTTTTTTAGTACCATTTAGAAGCTGGATTGAAGTTTGCTATCTTTTCTGTGCGCCTTCAGGGGTCTGTAAAGCTGCAGTCAGACACATCTCTGGACACAGTTTTCTGCTCCCACAGTATTTTGCTGATCGTTCGCCAACGCATTGGACACCCAAAGCCATTCCATACCCACCTGAGATCCCGCTTATCTGATACACTTTAATGTACTCTCTCATACATCAGTTTTCAGCAGATAGTGCTAGTGTTTTAAGTAGCTTAATTAAATATCTGTGAAATCAAATTAGGAGAAGTCAATGAGAGTTGAGTAAGATAAGGTAAATCAATAGAGGAGCTTTGCCAGCCCAGGAAAATAAAAGTCTTTCGGCTACTTCCAGAAGAAAATCGCCAGTACTGAGCCTGAGTACTGCAATGGGTGACTGACAGGAGCACTAACAGAGCTCTATTGGAGGTCAGCAAGGCTCATGTTTGAGTTCTGTTTGTGCTATGAATGGAGGCTGAGGCCAAATCCTATAATGCTTTTGCTTCCTCTCATCCCTGTTTTTTAAACTAACCTCTACCTATTCAGTATGTTTGCATATGAAAAAAATCCTAATTTTCTTGTCATGAAAAAGACTGGAAATGAGCTTCTCAACTTGAAAATGTCAGTGGCTCTTCCTATAGAAAACTTCATATTCTTACCTTCCTTTGTTGCTCTCAACAAAGAAAAAGGCCGTATATTAAAATTTCAGTCTGACAACAACCCAGTGAATTAAGGATTTCAGAACTCAGCAAGTTTGGAAATTGCTACATTAACCTAATCAAGTCTTGATATAAGTGCAGCTCCTTGACATTTAATGCACACAGTCAGCTCTATAGGTCCTGTGAAATACTCTGAGCAGTCTTCTCTCCTGCACTTGTGGTTTGGATTGACTTTGAATCTCATTTCCTTAGCTTCAGCTTCCAATCATTGTCTCGATACTGCCTTGTGTGCAGGAACTCAATGTATTTATAATCCTAGAGGATGTAACTGAGTAACTTTCTGAACTAAATATGCTGGATTGCTTTGATACTTCCCATCTTTTAGTTATTCTAGCAGCTCTTGTTTGAAACTTTCCATATTTTTTTTTCCTAAAGTCCTCTTTGAAACGTGATTATTTGGGTGCCATGATGATACAGCACTCCACTGAAGTAATAGTAGAACTAAATGCTAAGATACAGGAAGTTTTCCTGCTTTTCTCATCTGACTTCTTGACGTATAGAAAAATCCCAGTAATCCTTCAACGTAGTTACGTACTGAGTGCTTACGTTCATCTCACTATCCCTACTTTTTCCATCATCACTGTTGTCTTGGGTAATCTCTCATACTGACATGTGGCTTTCGTTTTTAGCTCTATATGTATGATTTTACATAAATGTATGGAGTCATGTATTAGGTGCTTAGGCACAGGGTGCCTGTTGCATCCAGAGATCATGGTGGGCTTTCAGAGCACCTCCTGCTGTGTCTCTGCAGTAAAATGATACCTGTGAAAGTTGGTTAGACTTGCTTTCCTGTGCAGCTTTCTGGCTGAGATTGACACATTTTCCACTAAAAACCATTTCAGGTGCCAAAAATTTCACCACCGAGGAAGGACTGGAAAAATTAAAGGTGTTTAACATCAAGAAAAGAATAGTCATGGAACTTCCAAAGCAAGAGAAATATACTGCACAGGAGAAAATGTATCTCCACTTGTTGATGTCTGTGGTGAATAAGGAAGAAATAAGCTGGGCCACGAAGGGCTCAGATTAAACACTTGAAAATCCTTATAATAGTAAGTATGGTGAAGCTTGGGCATGACTTCCCTAGGCAATCTTAATCACTGAAGTCTTTAAGCATAGGCTAGATGGAGGCAGGTGTAACTAATCCCAACTCAGTATAAGGTGAACTAGGTACCAATCCAAGCCATTTCTTCTACTTCTGATGCCGATACCCTACTGCCTAGTAGTGCACCAGAAACCGTGACCAGCATCCTCCTAAAAAGGGAGCACTTTCTGCCACTGCTGACATCTGTATGAAACAGAGACCTTTGTGTAAAGACTGCTATTATAAGAAAAGGTTCTGCATTAAATGCTGTTATTAGTGCAATGGACCTCTAGTATTTTTAGCTAGGAGTTCTTATTAACAGTTGGTATTAATGAATGACACAGCTAAGCACTCAGACTTGCCACTTATTAAGAGCACTGACAATTTTTTCAGGACAAATTATTTTAGAGTAATTGATAACAACCCCAGAGAGCTATCAAATCTCCACAAATCAATGCTTGAAGAGAAAACAATTAAAGAGCTAATAGATATCAGAACATAAATCTCATGTGCAATGGCTGAATAACAAGTTGTGACTGACTATCAATTTTTACTGCTCTGAAATGACTTTTCTTTAAGCATAATCAGAAATTATTTTAATTATTTCAATTTATTTCAGCAAGTGGCTTTTAATATGCATCTATGTACTTGAAGTGCCATTCAAAGCAGCTTGATCTTGGTGTTATCTCAATGAAAATGATATGCTCTCACTGTTATGCCTGTGTGAATTTATGTAAAGCATCCATTTTTAAAATCCATTATGTTCTTAGAAAAGAGTGACTGTGATTTGGAAATTCTGGTAACTGAAGAGAGAGCCAGGTGCTTTTATCTTGGCAGTCAGAAGGATAAGTAGAGCACATAGGTAAGTGCCTGGCTTTTAGTGGAGATGTGTAATAACAGTATGTGTGTGCAAGTGTGTATGGAAATGTAAAGCATTTGGTTTGATGCAAATACTTGATTGCTTCTGCTCTATTTTACATAGTTTATAGTAACTGCATGATCTCTTTAGCCCTGATCATCTTCATGTGGTGTCCCCAAACCCCTCAGTTGCTAAATATTAATTACTGGGCACCTTCTTAGCACCTTCTTTTGTGTCAAATCATCTGTGGAAGCAGAAATTGAGCTATTTTGTGAGAAGTGATCTGGAATGCTGAACCTCTAATAACTGTGGGTTTCAGGTTAAATTAATCTCCCCAAGTAAAACAGAGGGCATGAGACTGTTTAGGTAAGAAATTGCAAGAGCTTTCACAGTTTATACTTACAGAACATAATAGTTGACTCTCTGGTGACCTTTGCATGAAAACAAGCAGTAAAGAAAAGCCTTGTTTAAAACACATGATTGAGTCCTAATCAAACTGTACTGAGATATTTTTAGTTTAACTACATTTCTTGTGGTGATGGTTTCCCAAAGCTTTTTGTACTCGCTAGTAATTATGGTTAGCTCAAAGTAATTAGTCTATCTGATTTTAGTATTTTTTCCCTGTTGGCTGTCATGAAGAAGGTGCAAAAATGAAGTCTGAGTGAAGGAAATGAATTGACATTTCTTGAGGAAAACAAAAGCAAAGCTGGGCAGGCATTGAAGAAATGCATTGTTTCGATTTGAGGTTGCTGAACATATTTGCAAGAGAGAGACAGTAAGCAGCACCGCAATTTAGTGCTATAGGCTCAGCTTTCACAATATATGCAATTAGTATTAGCCCAGGATTAGTTGATTAGCAACCAACTTGTGCTTAATATCAAAGTGGATAGGGAGATATGTTGCAGTAAAGAGAGAAAGTTTAGACCTCTTACAGTACAATGGGGCATTGTGTTGGTCTATGGACACGGCAAATTTGAATAACAGGAGTAGCTAAACAAGATGCACAAAACAAAACAGTTTTGAATAAAAAACAAAAGCTTTTGGGTGAGAGTTACACCCATTGCCAACTCTGAAACTAGTTCTTCATGTCCTGACTTATCTGATAAAGATATTTGTGAAGAGCAGTAACAAGATGTGGTTACCCATGGTGCCCCACCATATCTTTTGTGCCTCGTGTTCTTGTAAGGGGATTTAGGGAACATCTGAATCAGGAGTCTCTACCAATGAGTCTTACCTGTCAATTTGGAGGTAAAGAAGAACCTGGGGCTGGAGCAGGGATCCTGTGAAGGGTCTGAAGTCCCTCTGTGCCAGCATCACTGACACACACCACTAAGACTAAGAAATGAGAATTTTCTTTTAAGAGGCCCCTTTTTCTTAAGCAAGGTTGCCTCAAAAGCATAAAGATCAAGCATGAACTTTTTCAAACCAGCATGTGGATTACACTTGCTCCTTAATGTCCCAGTTCACTGTGCCATAGGACTTTCCCTCTGCTAATCATGACCAAACAGCTTGTTTCTTGAAGTTACACCACTTGCTGACACAAGGAAGTAATGTGGAAAACAAGGCTAGACATTTCCAAAATGCCAAAGTTGACAATTCCTGCCATAACATAACTGGTTTTTGTGGCAATTTAGCAAATAGAAATGAGGAGGAGAGCTGAAAAGCCTTTAATTAGTTATGTATCCACAGACCACGAGCAAACAATGTGCTTTTGGTCTGGAAACTTGAATAGAAACTGGCTCAGACAAGCCAGCCCAGAACAAGAGCTTTTTGCTGTGCTTTCCATCAGTCCTCCCACCCAAAAACACAAGCACACATGCACGCACCTCAGAAATCACCACTGTAGTTAATGCCTGACCACTGGAAAAAGGTGCAAGCTTCACTCATAGCTGTACCCTCTAAGCCAGTGGAGGAAAGATCCCAGAGAGTCTCGTGGTTACAGCATCAGTAGCTGTACAGGACCTGTGGATAGGTAAGACTCTGCACTGATATTAGAAACTGCTGGAAAGGAGCTAGCATAGTTTGATTGTTGTGTATGAATAGGGTCTCAATATATTTTGCATCTATTTCTGTTTTAGCCCGACTATGAACAGGAATTTACCTCTGGAATTTAAACATCTCATGGTTGCTTGCAATCTGAGTTGTCACTGTATTCTCTCCTTTTTCTTCCTGCTATATTTTTTCCTGTCTCCTTCCTGTGATACCTCTTCTTTTACAATTTCTTGTTATCTTGTCATTGCATGAGCTGCTGCTTCCTTGTTTCACTTTCAGAAATATGTTTTAGAGACAAAATATCATGTAATTTTTGAAGGTCCCTCCTTGTTTCCTCCTTGCTGCTTTTCTGCTTGCCGTATCTCCTATCTCACATCTCCAGCCTCTCAGCAGGTATGTTTAAGATCTTCATGTTTATTTGATATAACCAAAGTGGTTTTATAGTCTGAGGTAGTCATTTAGAACAAGGAGGATTATAGTAATTTTGCAGTGTGTACAGAGACTGATGGTATTTGCTCTGGAAAACCACCCTATTCTCTGCAGAGTGCCTAAGGGTATTATTTTACAGAGCGTACACCTACTCCAGAAATGTCAGGGCGTAGGGTAGCAGCTGGAAGCCGTAGCACGTTATGACTCTTTCACTGCTCAGCTCTTCTGATGTATAGGTGGGGGTTTGCAGCCACCCAGCTTGCCATGAAGAGCATGCAGAGCAGCTTGGATGTCTGGGAGGGGAATGTTCCTTCTTAGCTTTTATTGCCAAGTGGAGTGAGAACATGTTCTGATTATATTTGTGTCAGTTCATCCCCAGCTGTGAGCTCCCGGTGAGCAGCAGCCTCTGCATCTGCTGCTGACTGTGTTTCTCAGAAGCATGGGGTGGGCAGGGAAGATCTCAGGAAAGGATGGTCTTGTTTTTGGTGCTTCCCTGGCGTGATGTACCCAGCACCATCATCACTAGCTCTGGGCAGCAGTAGCCGAGTTTGGGTCTGAAGATAAAGTCAAATTTCTGGGATGTTGCATGTCCTCTGCTGACTTAAACCAAACCAAACTGTGATTCTGAAAAGTACAGAATAAGTAAATATCCCACAGATAAGGGCCAGATCTGAAGGTCTGGTTGATTCTCCTGGACTGCTAAGAGGACATGAGCAGCTCTGAGTTTTTCTGTTGCCTCTAACACTTATCTGTTAGCTGGTTTCCAGCCCAGCTATCCTACTTACATCAACAAGGTCCTATCCTGTCAGTCACTTGCGTGGGCTTTCATTAAAATGTGCATTTCTGAAAAAGTAAAAATACTGAGTCATGCCTACCTATGGTGGTCTTGTTCATGAACTGCATATTTTTAATTTCTTAACCAAGGTTTATTTTCAGTGCCTTATCTATTGACTGATGGAAGACTAATGTTCAAGCAAGATATGCAGCATAACTTTGTTTCCTCACTACAATACTCCATGCAAATGAGTACTGAAACACCATTGCCTGCTTTGGAGTCAGATTGATCTTGCTAAAGCTTGCATCAAGCTCTCTACATGAAATCACTGTAGGATTTCTGCTGCTTAAAGAGAAAAGCCAGAAGAAGAGCTTCACAATTTATGTCCTCCCACATGGAAAGACTTGATTAATGTGGTAAGTTTGCTTTGAGAACATTTCTTCCTTATGGATATTAGCCTTACTTGAGAGGTAAGAACACTTCAGGCCATGTATTTGCAACCATTATCTCAGTTAATTACCCATCCAAATGGAAACATTTAAAGATAATCCCCATTTGTAATTAGAGATATTAATCTGTTTTTCCTCTTTTGCTGCTCAACACAGAGCTCCTAGATTACTTTGAACTTTCTTCCTCAGTCTCTGCCATGCAACTGAAGAATCTCTTTTATTTCTGTGTCAGATTTGGTACTGCAGTTGGGAGAAAGCATGCAATGATAAATTACAGATCAACACTAATGTTGATAATGCTAGTGGAAAGAGTACTGAAGGAAAAATGATCTTTCCATATACATAAAAAATAGTAGAGCCTGTGGAAAGGTGTGCAATTGGCAGAGATGTATAGGTAATATCTGCTAATCTCCTTTTCGGGTCAATTGTAGTGTTCAACACTTAGTAGTGTCACTTGAAAGTAGAGATATCTTTACATTCTTCTTCCCTCACTGAAGATGTCTTGAACTTGGCTGTTTGATTCCTTTTTCATAAGGATGGATGTCTCTAACGCCTCATATTCAGATGCCACCAAATAACAGTTATTTTTATTGCGTTTAAAAGGCCTATTCACTGTCAGTATTATTAGGTAAAACACACTGTGAAATGAGTATCATGCTGTACACTCGGTAATGACCTTACTGTCATTCTGATGTCTCGTCGTTATCAGCAGAAGTGCTCGCTTTACGTTACATTATTCACCAGCTCATATCAGCAGGGACTGATTCAACGTGACGAGACGACAGCCGATGCTCTGCTCCCTACCAGCCAGCTCTACCACTCCTGAATGCTAATAGCAGTGCTGGGAGGTGAATTTTGGAAGAGGGGGCTGTGTGCAGGCTGCATGGCTGCAGGCGTCTCGAACGTTATTTTCATGAGGTTGCTTAGGAAGTGATGAATTTCCGATGCAAAGGTCATTTTACAGGGCATTGCTGCTAAAGTGTACTGTGAGATATTTGTGGCTCTTTTGATTGCTTTAGTGTTATAGCTAATATCGTGAGTCACTAACTCGAGTGTAGAGTGTTCTGATGGCTTATTAACATTAATGAAAAAGTACTGGGAGATCTGAAGACAGCCTGAGCACAGCAGTAATTCTTCTACTTGTAGATTTGGTGAAGTAATGAATCACTGGGCATTGAAAGAATTAGCAGCAATGAGACAGTAAAATTCTCTTTCAAGGAGTAAATTGTTTGATTTATTAGACTCTTTCTGCAATATGGATTTTATTTTTTATATTTTTTAAATAAGTAAATCTTATTTATTCACTCTTATTATCTTAAATTTGTTCTGATTTTGATCTGAATACCTCTGTATTCTTCTAACATGTTCAGCAAGTCTTTGCAGCAAAATAAAGAACATTTTAAAAACCCCCTATCTTATTAGAAAATTATTTAAACACAATTACTGGAGATGTTGCAAGCTATTTGTCATAGAAGATACTCAGACTCTTGCCTGAGACCCCAAACCTGGAAGACTGACCCTGTTTTTATTCTTAAATTAGATCATGCTGCTATTCAGTGCAACTGTGGTATGCAGGATCTCAGTGTCTACAGCTCAGTTGTGTTAGCTAATTAGTACATTCCTTATCACTTACGTGAATTTTATTTTGATAATAATGTTTTCAAGATGATTTTGGTGTTCTACATATCATATATTTTAAAACTTTTACATAGGTTTATCTCTATGTAAAAAAATCTCTGTAATAAATGGAGAATTCTTTAAAATGGTTTTCAAATAAGTAGATAGAATTTCTTCAGCCACTTACCTGGTCTTTATGTCAACATCCAAGACCTAAAACCTGTCTGCCTAATACTTGAACATCCCTGTTTAACTGAAGATATTCCATTTAGGAAAACATTGCATCAAAGATGAGGAGAAGCTCCATTTTGGAGGCTGGATGGCTCTGGTACTGGTGTTTTCTTGGTCTTCAGGACATCTTGGGAAGTCAAGCTTGTCAAGCAGAACAAACATACTAAAAAATGGCCATATCCTTTGTAGAGCATCAGTTCCCTGTTCTGAAAAACAGCCACATTTGTGAAGTTTCCAAAGCACCTGTGTGGGTCTTGGTCCATATTCTGAACTTCCCTCATGTGGCCTGGTCTTCTAGGTTGGCTGCCCATTTCAGAAGACCATGTTTAAGGAACCCTTCATTTCATGCACTTAGAGTTATGTATTACAATAGCTGTTAAGTGGGACCCATGTGGGTAACTGCTGAAAGAATACAGAAGGGCTATGTAACCCACAGCAAGCAGGCTCTTTGAGCAGCTTTGTTTGCATGGATTAGTAACTCTTCTTCCTGGTGTTACATACCTATGCTTCAGGGCTCTTCTGATCCTGAAGGAATAGGGATAAGTAATGTATTCGTATGGGGCAGGACAGTTCACTGGGCAATGCCAAAGCATCCCAATCTTACTTACCTGAACTGAATAAGCCCCAAAGGGTAGGATCCAAGTTAACAATTCAGCTTAAAGTCACAGAGTTACTAGAGGTAAACAACTTTGAACTTTAAAAAATGAGTAACACAAAACTTTGTGTGTCTTTGTGAAGATACATGAGAAGAACTAAATTTACTTAGTATTTTATTGCTAGTTGGCATCAAATAGCTGAGATTATAATGTGGGCAAATGCTCTATGAGGAGCTCATTTGAACAGATATACATTTCTGTTTAAAAACACTGCAGCCATTCATTCATAAGAAAAGTTTTAATGGCATCACAGTCTCATTAGGAAAGCTTTGTCTCTCACCAGAATGCTGAACTCATCTAGCATAAATACAGTTTATGATGACAAAAGAACAATTTTGCTGGCAGAACTTCATAGTATTGCAAGTATATACTAAGCAATGCATCACTGAAGTGCTTTCCCCCACATGCTGTAACTGAAAAGCCATTATGGTTCTGTCACTTAAAAAAGAAATAGATCATCCCACCCACACCCTGCAGTACAAAACTGGTAAAAGTTTCTAGTGCGGAGCTGGGATAATACAGTTAAGGGAAAACAGCTCCACGGTACAGAGGCAGATATAGTAGTAATAAAAAGACTATTTTCCCTGTATGAGCCACAAAAAACCCTCTCTTTATACAGCTTTACAAGGATATAGGCAAGAAGAAAGGCTTCTTAATTTTATTTTTTAAGCTATATCTGAAGTAGTTCTATCTATAACTAGTTCTTTGAAAGCACTAGCAAAGATTGAGTGTTTTTGCTGAAAGGTATCTGCGACAGCCATTACTCGATTGGGTTTAGTGGACCACAGGAAGCTTTTCAGCATGTACCAGGCAGGATCAAACTGAGATCATTAAGAAATATTTGTGTTACCCTTAAAGCAAATCATAATGAGGTGAAATGTGCGCGTCTTTATATCTATTTACCACTGTTACATGGTTCAAAGATTGGCCAAAACAATGTTTTCCCTGGTCCAAGAGGTAGCTTTATTGTCCTCCATTGGAAAGTTCATGTTGGTTCAGGAAGTGGGATTTGGACTTCGTTTTGTTAGAAAAACATGTTTTATTGCATTCTGAGTAATTTCTGTTGGCGAGAATTATGCTTTTGAAAGAAAGGTAAACAATGCTTTGTGGAGCTTCAGCATCTCTCAGGGGAAACCTATCTTTCTTCATTAACCTACGAAAACACAAAACTAGGAAATGTAGCTGTTGTGGATTGTTGAATTATTGTGTGTACGGATGTCAGCTGTAGCTCTTAACAACTATCAGCTTATCTCTGTTAATTTATCTTGATAAACCACCGCGCTTGTGTGACTGAAACACTGAGATGTGGTTTGAAGTGAACTACTACTCTGTGTCAAAATAGGAACCAGCAGATTAAAGAGGAGTAAATCTAGAGAGGAGAAACGTGTCAAGCAATGCAGCCTTTGCTTGATTCTTTGAGAGGCCGTGTTGTGTGCTCCTGAGATCCCCAGCTCCCACTGGGAAGAAATGGAAGCAGAGAAGACAACTCAGCCTATAATGGGATAATATTTTCACATCGGTTGTATCTGTGTTGCTTTAATGTGTCAAGCACTGGTCTCTCTGATGGTACCAGCTTATCTTGTGTTTACCATTGCATACATCTCGTAGTGCTATGTGAGCATAAGGCTGCTTGTGCTGCTCTGAGGGCCCCCATTCCTCTGCAGAGGAAACCAATTAGAGATTAAATGATTGTTGAAATATTTAACAAAGCCACATGGCAGGAATAAGTGTATGTGTCTAGGGGTTGACACTGTACACATCCTGTGCACTGTGGAAAATATTTTTTTAATTCAAAAGCAGGAACTGGCAGAAAGTTACAAGCACCCAAAACCATGGGGTTAGATTTTAGGCAGATTAGCTACTGCGAAGCATTAATTAATGACCATTTCCATGCCAGCTATATTCTTTTAAAGTCAATGAGCAAGTCTGACAATGGAAGAATAGTTACTTCCTTATTGGAAAACATGTAGGTTGAGGAGATCATTATTTACAGTGTTGTCCTGTTTGGAAAGTTTCGGCCTTTTTCAGCTTTTGGCTTTGTTGTTTGGAGTGGATTTATTGCTGAAGGTAGACGATGATGGTTGCTCCAGTGGACAAATTTGATGTGAATCTTAAGTCCATGCCTTCTGCTCAGTAGGGATCTTGTCTGTCTTTGCTTGACCAGAGATGAACTGGTCAAGCAATATGGTTGGAACTATCTGCGGAGTTTTGTATGCAAGTATGTGTGTTTTAAAATTACAGCTCTGAAGATGTGTTTGCTCCCTGGATATTTCTGTCATGCTGTGTGACACTTCTTAGAAAAGTCTTCCACTCCATACTTGTTAAAATGGATGTAGCACTCAAGGTATTTGTCAGTATCAGCAGGTAAGTGATGGTAAGGGAGAATGATGGTACCATCAGATACATTCTGGGACATCTACCCTCTGCCAGAGCACTGGCATAACAAGTTAACAGCATCAGAGTTGCTGTAGCTATTTGTGTATGTATTATTAGCCCAT
Source organism: Mesitornis unicolor (assembly GCF_000695765.1). NCBI lineage: Eukaryota > Metazoa > Chordata > Aves > Mesitornithiformes > Mesitornithidae > Mesitornis > Mesitornis unicolor. Next base: position 72,329 of record NW_010206399.1, on the reverse strand, counting down.
GGCAAACATAAGATAATATAGTATATCTAATGGAAGAGTTCTTAAATATAACTTCCACAGATTTCTGCAGGACTACAGAAAATCCCTGGGCATGCAGTAACCTAAATAGTGTGTCTCAGCTGCATAATTTTACGAGGGGGTGGGAAGTAAGGTAAGTAATGAAACAAGAGCGTGTACTCCATATTACAGGCACAAACTGAGACAGCAGTGCAGAGGACAGCATCCCAAGTCTGCAGGTACAACTCTTGTTAACACAGGTGGCATACTTACAGCATGGGTTTCAGTGGGACCTTTGGTGATTGCAACACATCGAGGTTTCACTCTTTGTCCTTGCTCTGGCCCACACCCACTTGGCAGTGAAACCGATAAACACTCAAGCGCTCCCACGAATGGGAACAGCTCTCTCCATGTGTGTAACCTGAGGTGTGTGCTCTGCAGCACTGTTTCCTACCAAACTTCGTAAAGTCTTCTTGTTTGCAGGGTCCTGAATTTCAGTGCAAATATTCAAATGACTGTTCAGATGCAATAACTTCATCTGGAGCCAAAATGAGCTATTACTGCCAATAGTATGGATGATCCCCCAGTCCGTTGTTTTTCGGGGCTGGGTTTATTGGAAAGGACTCCGAAGACAATATTATCTTCATGAAAGAATTGCTCTAGTTTAAATTGGCTCAGAAAATTTGTTTAGTCAAATGTATTCCGTCCTCTTTGTGGATACTGCAAATAAAATGAAGAGCTTTCGTGACAGATTTTGTACTATAGTCAAAGCCGTTTATAAACTCAAGGAAAAAAGACAGACTGGCCTGATGGTTGGGGAACTTCCCTGAGACCTGATGGCACTGAATTTCATTTCTTGCTCTACTCTTAGATTTCCTATAGGAATTTGAGGTATACTTCAAACCTGACTATTTAATTTTTACTCAATCTGAGGATTGCAATGCTTGTGGCTACTCTAGAACTAGGAGTGAGCTTCATTTACCCTCAGCATTGTTGGTGCTTATGGCTATATTTGCAGAATTGGGATAACAGCACTTCCTAGCTCACAGGAGACATACATTGCCAGTAGCAAGCAGCCCAGGTAATGCAAAATCAATCACTATTTAAGTTTTGAAGACAATTAAATGTGTGTATTTAGCTTAGATGAATCAAACTACTGCATGACAAGAAGAGCTCCGAGCCAATGAGAGAGCCTGAAGGACTGTGTTTAGCATTGGCTTTTCTTTCCAGACATCTTTTTCAGGGGCAAAACTGCCCAGAGTTTGTCTGTCAGCAGTTCTGTCTTTCACCTCTGTATTGAGTTTTCTGTGAGGGGCCTTTGGTTGTGTCTTTGGTAATGGGGGAAGGGCTATGGAGATGGCCCTTTAAGAAGGTACCTGAAAAGCTTCCCCTTTGCCTTTGTCAGACTCACCTCTGACCAGGGCCAAGCCAGTCAGCGCCCCTGAGATTTCACGTATTTAAGGGGGGTGCAGGGCATGCCTTTTTCTCTCTCTGGCACCGGCCCTGACCAGCTCGGCCCCAGGTGTGGGTGGGGTTTTGGCCGCCCTCAACCACAACTTAAGCTTAAGCCCCGCTGCAGCTCCATCCCGACAAAAAGAAAGAGAGAGAGCCAGGAACTCCAGAACCATCAGAGGAGACCTGCAGCGGAGAAAGGAGGGGGGCCCGAGGAGAATAACTTTTGAAGAACAACAAGGTTGGTTGAAGAAAAGAAAGGAGAGGGAGGAGGAGGACACAGAGCCCAGGTTCCCCTTTGCAACCCATGACGAGAGCCAGGTCGATTGGCCTGCAGTCCGTAGAGATCACTGGTGGGGCAGGGCCACATAAGCAGTGGCTGTCCCTGAAGAAGCTGTGACTCTGGGCAGTGTGTGCTGGAGCAGTTCGTGTGTGAGGGAAACTGCATCTGTGGGCAGACCCGTATTGGACTTTTGAGGACTTTTCTCCCCTGTGGAAAGGGGGCCATGTGGAAGCAGAAAGAGAGACACTGGGCAGAGTCTTCCTACTCCTGAGAAGCACATGTGAAAACCAACTGCAACCCCCCACTCCCATCCCCCTGCACCTCAGGGCAAAGGGGAAGGTGGAAGGTGAAGAAACCGGGAACAAAAGCTGAGCCCAGGAAAAAGGGAGGGGTGGGGGGAAGGTGTTTTGACTTTAAGATCTGTTTGTATCTCCCATTGTTCTACTCTGATGTTGGTAACAAATTAAAATTGTTTTGTTTTTATTCCTTCTGATGAGTCTGTCTTTTGCCTGTGACCTTTTTAAGTGGTGAGAAGCCCTCCCAGTCCTTATTTTGACTAGTCCTTTTTGGGGCATTGTGGTGCTCAGTTAGGCACTGGGCCTAAACCACGGCAAAACTGCCCAGTTTGTCTGTCAGCAGATTTGTCTTTCACCTCTTACTCTTGTGAGCTCTTGCAATCCTGCATGTCCATGCACAAGGCCATGATGGATGAACTGTTAGAGCACGATGGTGGGCTTACAGAAAATTCAAGATTCAGACCCAAAGTTCAAGGAAGTTTTTGTTTGTAAACCTGTTGGGTATTTTTCAGTAAGAAAGAGCAGAATCTCTACCAGCTTGTTGTTGCTAACGGTCTACATATAATCTAAATTACACTAGAAAACTTGGAGAAGAAATACAGAGGGAAATGATTAAGTATTGACAAATTAAAGGAGCCAGGACGTTGGTCATCTTCATGATAGGGAAGTCTGAATTTGTCTCCAGCTTGCTTATGAGATCTTTTTTGTGATGTTATTCTCTTGTTGCATTCAGCACCTTCAAAAGAAAAAAAGTTCAACAGAGCTCCACCATGGTCATTGCCACTAGCTCTTACTTGTTTGGCTCCAGAAAAGGATGTATGTTGAACATCATTCAATCAAAAGGCAAAAAAAAAGTTTAACTGTAATCCTTCATATTGTCTCACTCTGTACATGCTGCCAATAGGAAAGGAGGCTGTGCTAGATACAGAATAAAAAGATATTGTGTGTGTTGGCAAAGGAAATTCCTAACTCTCCTCTCCATTTTGCCGTGGGATTCTGTTTCTGAGACAAGCTCCAGAGAGATTTCTTGGAACTTTATAGGCTCTTGGACCTGAGCAAACTGATGGCTTGGGATTTCCAGCCCACCACTTGGATGAGAACATATAGGTCTGCATGTCAAGCAAAAGATCTGCCTCTTATCCATTATGCTCGAGAGGATTTATTGCCTTGGAAAAATTAGCTGCTCTCTATCCAATTCTCTCGAAATAGTGGTGTTCCTAAGCTCGCCTGTTGGCACCAGGCAGGCAAGTGCCAGGAAACTTGTAATGTTCTTAGAGGTACAAGGCTTTCGCTTTGAATTTCCTGTAGAAATTCTTTAAAAAAACTCCTCCATGTAATTTACTAGTCTGAAGATTTAACTTTGTGTGGCAGGTTAAGTATCTTCAAATAGTTGATTTGGAGATATTTAGGAGTTATTTTTTAGTATTTCTGTTAAAGTAGGGCTTCTGTATAACTACAAATGTTATAAAAAGTAACTAATTTCAGGACAGCAATTTTCCAACTCTTTTCTTTACTCTGAAATATGGTTCTCCTACATCTTCAAGACCCATGTCCAGCTAAGAAAAACACAAATTTTGATGAACTATATCTTCTGTCACATACATAAGAGCACTTAAAAAGCTTGGGATGGGATATTGCCAAGGATGTGGTCCCAAGATATACAATAAACTGCCTCTTTTTTTGTATAACCATATAAATGCCTTTCTCTCCCAGTCTCCAAGCCATAGGAATCTCTGTTCTTTTCAGAATATTACATTTAACATAAATGATCAAGAAATATCTACTGTGAAATGTTGGAGTGATGGAGATATTTTTTTTAAGATGTACATTTTTTCTTTAAGGACCAAGCACTCTTTCTAAAGAGGCTTTTAGTACTTCATCTTTCCCACAGTCTTTATTCTTTCCTTTTGCTCCTGGGATGCTGACAGGAAAAAAAACCTGAGCTATAAAATGCATTTTCAGTTCCTGCATTTCATTGTTTGGTGGAGTTATAGTGCTATGTGTTCCAGCTTTGGAAGCTCTTTATGGGTTCATCTAATTCTGAGCATATATGCAGCTTCATCTTACTGTATTGCAATGCACTTAGATGTGTTGCTGAATTACAATCAGAATGCTCAGAAATAAACCCTTGAATGTCCATAAGCCATCCCTACGTTTTCTTCCCCTCAAAACTTAGCTCACTTCTCTCAGCGTATGTGTTGAGTAACCTTGAGCACAGTGGCTTCCAATCTCCCAGTCATTGATGTTTTGGGTTCACTGAAGAGGCACAAGTTCATTAGCCACCTGATACTTAGAGGAAAGCTTAAGCAGCAATAACAAGATACTGATGAGTGGGTCAATAGAAATGCAGATTTTTTCCTGGATACACCGGTCACTCCCCTGCAACCCATAAAATTTTTATAAAGTTAAGCAATGTGCTTCTCCTACTGTGGTAGCTGGCTGTGCTTGGAAATGAGAAGTCAAGGAAAAGTACAAACTGTGATGCTTGCATTTCTGTTTTCTGCAGAAGCATCCCAAGCACATGTGTGTGACACTGTCTGTCTCCCCAGCCACAAGCTGAAACCACCCCTAGTGTTACCACATGATCCTCTTCCAAAGATTTATTTTGCTATTGCATCCAAGGGCTGGAGATCCATTGACTGCAGGTAAGTTTATTACAAGATGGCCTGACAGCTGTGCTTCTCTTTCACAGTATAGCCCTAAATATAGTTCTAATATGGACATATATTTTAAGGTATTAACATATACTAACATAATTCCTCAGTTTCAGCAGTTTGCTTTCAGAAACAGTAGAACTTGCCTCTTTTTCTCTACAGTCCTGTGGCTCTGCTGTATGTAACTGTGTTCCTCCTAACATATCTCATAAGAAATGAGGCTCCTTGCAAGTACTGAAGGCCTTGCCAATGCAATTTGTCATCACTAAGGAAGTGCAGCTCAGTCCTGTGCATCCAGGCAGACTTTGGGAAGAAAATAACTTTCAGGAGAAAGGTGAAGAAGGAGCAGCTGCCACAGGCTGATAGCCAGCTGTGATAAGAGATCAAACACAGCTGAATAAATGCAAACATCCAAACAGTGCGGAACCAGCAGGTCATGGTAAATCATGTACAGTAGCAGACTCCTTCAGTCCCAAAAATTTACTTGATCTTGATGATAGTCTTTAATTCTTTTCCCAAAATTGTCAAGCTTAAGGCCTGTCATTTTCTATAACAGTAGTGTGCTTTTCAGAGCTGTTTTCAAAGGAATAGAAAGGTAAAATTACTGTGTCAGGAGGGAGCTCTAGAATCACATGAGGGAAAAATCAAACCAAGCAAAGAACATCCAAACTGATCGTTCCACTAAAAAAGCAGCTGTGAGTTGTGCCAAAGTTTAATGTAGAGCTGTAAATCTCAAGCATACATTGAAAGCTCCTTGCTTCCTCTGCTTGGAACATGGCCACCACATTTGCTTTGAAAACTTTCCTTTCCTTTCAAAGCAGTTTGCAAAACGTCGCCATATGGAATGGCAGCATTTATGAAGTGCCATGGAAATGGAAACTCCAGTGCTGCTTTGTCTTTACAATGCTTGTGTTTCCTTTTTATTCCCACAGAAATACTGAAAGCTTAAAATTCAAAACAGAACGTATTGTTGTAAGATAATGTACATAATTTCTAGAAGTGTGCTTTCTGTGTTTTTCCTCAAATATCTCAAACAGCCGGTTGAAGATGCTGGCCAGCAAGCTTAGACTTGTGGATGTAACTGCACTGTTCCTGACTGCACCGTTTCTTAGAAGTGGGAGCCCAAGCTTAATCTCTGTCCCCAAAGGGACTTTTGGCCAAGTGCACCTTTTTGACATGTTTTTTTCTCTATGAGGTATGTGCTAACTGAGTAGTGTTTTACTTATTATTGAAATTTTTAAGGTGTGAACACGCCATTTTGTTTCAATAATCTCATTCCACATTAACACAGTTTCTGAATGAATGAACTGGAGCCTCAAGCCAAATCTGACATGAAACTCTGAGCCTCCTGAAGGGCAGACAGCAGTACAATGTAACATCTAATGATGAGAAGTTAGGAGTACTATAGCTGGTCTTCATGAAGCTTTTGTCCTATTTTTTCTGCTTACGTCTATATGAGGAGGTAAGAGGAGGGCTGGGGCACAGTTAGAGCTCTGTCCTTTGGTCTTTTACTGCCAGCATGTTCCCAAGCATGGTTTTGGTGAATGGCAACTAACGTGTGTCCGGGTAGTGCTTTGATGGGATTCAGGCACAGCACGGCCCAGGATTATTCCTAATAAGCTTTTTGGGCAGAGATACCCTTCTGTGGGAGAAAAGAGAGGCAGATGGGGTGTGGGAGAGGGATGCAAACCATGGTATAAAATCTGAGCCAGAAAATGCAGTTCTGCTCTATTTGCTTGTGTAGTTGTAGCTTTTGATGACCAGGTTTATGTTGGTTTTAGTGAAGGACAGGTCAAACTCTTAGTTGCACCTTTGCTTACAGATGCAACTCTTTATTATCTGCAACCACTTCCCTTTGTGTTCTTCTGATCTTTTCCAGAGCTGTAGTTTCTTTCCATGACCTTCTTTCCTGGAACTGCTATGGGCTAGCGTAGTATGGGCTGGTCCCCTTCCCAACAGCCAGGACGAAATGTTAACAGTGTATTGGCCTGCAGTTGCCAACAATGAAACTTAAATGTTTCTTAAAACCAATATAGCCACAGAGACCAAGATGTTTCGCCATCTCTGCCTTAGGGTGGGATGGTCAGCATCTGTTGACATCAGTGGAAAGATTCTTCTTTATGAAAAAGCCAATGAAGTGGACTATTATTCAGAAGGAAAAGTCAAACTTATTAAGTCACCCACACCTCTTCTTATGTTTTCCTTGGAGATCTGAACTATCAGACCTTCTGATCACATCTTGAGATGATGGGAGAAGGCAGTGTAACCCTGTGACTGGCTGTTTGGTATACCCATCATTTTCTGCTGGTGTTGCTTAATTCTAGACTGTAAGGATGCATTCATGACAATGCATTGCACATTTTCGATATGGCAGATTGAGTACGCAATACTGTTTACACTTGGGGCACTGTGCAGATGTAATTTTGGGGTATCTAGAAAATCAGAAATTCTCTTCCAAAGATGAATATTTTTCTGAGGTGTCAACTGTAATCTGTTGCCCACCTCCAGATCTAGCAACTGCTTTTCAAGTGCTAATCTGTTTTGCTGGATCCCATCCAAGCACAACAGTTGTGGTGAGAAATGAGTCAGACTCTCTGGTGGCTCTGAAATTTGTCATCAAATGTGTCAGAGCTCTATCTCAATATCTCTCACTTCTCAGAATAGGCTTCTGATGGTCTCTCTCAGGGTCATGGCCCTGTTTGAATCCCAGAAGTCAGGCCTCCGCACCACGTTTCTGTTACTTTTGCTCTTAATGCTAGGTTTCCATTATTTTCCCACAAATATAGCAGGACGAAGGAACGAGATGCTAAGCACTATGTTGTTGAAATGTTGTTTTCTGTTTTAGTTGTGTGAACTTCCATCAGCTTTACTGAGAGATAGGGCAGAGGAAATTGGTGAAAACTGCTAAAATGCAAAGACAAAAACAAGCCGTAACCCTCTCCCAGGCACCGAGCAGCAGGGTCAGCAGCAGAACTCTGCTTTAGCAGCCAGTTTAATTAAAAAAAAATCAACTACCAAGGATTACTTGCGTCATCCCAAAGCCTTTGCTATGAAATCAGGCAGCCTAGGCTTCTCAGGAGCAGCATTTTCTCATTTGTCAGAACTGTGTTAAATAAAACACCATAACAGAAGAGATTTTTACTGCAGAAAAAAGTAGAAAAGCTAGAGCACAATTTGGAAATCTTGCATAGTCTGTGCACTACCCCTTTCCCCTCAATAGAGGGTGCTGACCTCCTCTAAGGGCTTTAGGGCCTTGCTGGAGGAGTCAGGCATTGGTCTTCCTGCCCAAATGAGCTTGTTGAGTGTCTCAGGGAGTTTTGATAGGTACAAAGAGATGAAGTTTTCTGGAGCCTCTGCAGCTCCCTCTGGACAGAAGGAGTCACTGTTCTCCAATGGGGAATTAAGGCCACCCTGTTGGGGGTGAATTCCTGAACCATAGTTGAATAGGAGGTGATGCTTGTATGGCTCTTTTTTTTGCCATTACAGCTAACTGGGGTTGCTACTAGGCTGGCCCTCAACTTGCAGTGGTATTCAGTAGGTTTCACCTGCTCTGGATGAGATGGAATAACAAATGGGATCTGCAGAGCCTCTCGAAGAAAGGATGCTTCCTAAACAGGGTTTTTCTTCTCTTTGCAAGAAAAAAAACCCAAACAAATCAATTTCCTTTTCACAACATTGATCAAGTTGGCACCTACCCTTTGGGCATTTAGTGTTTTGGGGTTTTCAGTGTTTGTTTTATATTTTTATGAACTTCACAGCTCCTTGATTGGTAAAATATGGCTGATTTTAACAGGTAAAGCTACCAATCTTTGCCAAACATAGATATAAAGCAACAACATTTAGTTTGGCCTTTGCCAGTCTGCTTTCCTGATTTTCAATAGTGCTTTCCCCCTGCTGGGATAGTGTCTTTGTGGAGGTCTGTGGAGGGCTTAATCCTTTCCTTCAAGCTTTAAGTAACTAGGCTCTTCTCCTAAGGCAGTGACTGTAGTGATTTTTGAGCTGAAAAGGGCAAAAACTGTGGGTCAAATATCTATAATGAATCACTACAGTTCTTTAGAAAATGAGACATCAGTGAGACCTTTTGATTTTGGCAAGTTTGTAAAATGAGGTGCTTTTTTCATCAGCGACCCAGCTGTTACCCTTTGGTCTAACAGCTGTGGGATGCTCTGTGCAGCAGTCCCTGCTATCTGAGAACCTGGACAGAGATTTTTATAGCAAAACTCTTCCAAGGACCTATGTCACAAGACAATTTTGCAATAGAAATTAGTGTAACAGCAGAATTTCTACTCAGCCTGTTTTTACACTGGGCTAAGGGTATCATCACTGTATTGTGTTAACTCAGTTTCCCAGTGACAATCAAGGTCAGATAGGTTTCTTTGTTTTCAAATATGTATCTAAATTTGTCTAAGGAGTGTCCAGCAACTTTGATAGTACCTTCAGCAGCTTTTAGAACTAGTTGAAAGTCTCTGTACAATGACAATCTATGGTGATGGAATAATAATTTACAGACCTGCAGCTCCCACCCTACAACAGGCAGCCAGTTGGAAGAAGATGGTGAGAAATCCTATGGAGGTTGTTACAGGCATGTATTTGTAATCAGGTGGAATCTGTCTTATTGTCAGACCCATGTTTAGCAGTAGGAAGTAAAGTCTAAAGAATACAGAGGTGCCCCAGTGCTGAGTGGTGGGATGAGTGCTTGATGCAATGGACATGGGAAAATCCACAACAACTAATTTGAACTAGATCTAAGTAGCCTTTTTTGCCCACACTGTGGCAGCCTTAATGACAATGCTCCTTGTTTTTATTATTAGTTATAATAAGAAGAAATAATTATGTGTGGGGCACATATGGACTTGATAATATGTGTATATGCACAAACATATACACAGAGTGAGGTGAGAGATTACTTTACAAATCTATGGTAAATGTAGGCTGGTGCCCAAAAGCCTTGGATTTTGAGTCCTCCTGAGAGAATATTCTGATCTGAATCATCAGCGTGGCCTTTTGCTTCAGCAGGGTTTGTCAGCTCTCTCAGCTGATGCTCCATGTCAGGTCTTGATCATCTGTTTGTGATAACAGGGGTGGAAATGCCAGAAGGAACAGATGAACTCCTCAGAAGCAAGCTTTCTATTTCTGCGTAAATATCCTCTGCAATAAAGTGAAAGGAAGGGAAAATACTGCAAATCTGTCATACAGTATCAGCAAAACTGTTGCTAAATAGAATGTTTTTATGAGCAGTCAGCAGATTGTTGAAGCTCAGTTATTAGCCTAGTGACTGTATAACAGATTACAGTCATAATATAAGATACAGTTCAGTTTCACCATCTTGTACTTGTTTTAGTGGTAAATAAAGACCTTCTGTTTTTCAGGTGGTTTGTTCGGTGTTGGGTATTTTTCAGTGAAGAACCGTATTTCCTTTTTCTGGCATTCAGCAGACTGTAACTTCAGTCAAAGATAGAGGGCTTCACAAAGACCTCATTATCTTTTTCTGATTTCGTTAGTGTGATTTTACCATCTCTTCACACAGATAAGTCCTTTAAATCTCTTTACAGGCTTTTGTGTTTAGCCTTCTCCAAGGCAACAGCTTAGCCAACATAACAAGTAACTAACTTAAATTTAACAATAAATACCCTTTCAGGATCTTTTTTCTTTTGTACCCAGTGTAATTTTTGGGCTCTTTGTGTGTGTATAATAATCTTAACTAATCAGTTCAAAAAGTGATGGTTATGCCTGAGGTTCAGTGAATTTTCTACTGTTCAATTCATGTCAAAGTGAAAAACTTCCATGGTGCCCACCAGAATTGGATCAGGCTCCACATCTTTAACAAAACTCATATGGCTTACAGGACAGACAATAAAGTTACAGTTTGCACTTGCTTACAAAGCTGAGGGAGGAAAGCATACTCTCAGCACCCACTAAATGGAGTTTATGCTGAAATTGTTCCTGGTTTCAATTGTCAAGGGAGAACACAGCACCTCTGGCTGTATGTGGATCCGTTCGTTGTCTGCAATGATCAAGATAGAGAGGCCTTTACCCTTCCAGACAACCAAGTTCCTCTCCAGGCAGCCAAAGGAGATAAAATAAGATCAGGAAAAGAGACGTTTTTAATTATTTTTCCACTACTCTTTATCTTTTGTAGCTCTAATTTTAGGACAACAGCCCTTTCTGATGAAGGGTCTGTACACCAGTGGTATGAGAAATTCTCATGTTGAGCAAAGCCTTTACTGTGCCGTGGCTTAACTCCTGTTTTAAAATGCTCTGGACTAATGGCATTTGTGGCAAACTAAAGCCAACTGCAGAATCCCTCCTACAATAAGTAGAGGGCGTCTCAAATTGCAGGGGTCTGAGGTGTCTTGTTTTCATATATATTGCATGTCCTGTCCATGTTAATAGAAATATTTCTTAGCATGTTAAAGATGGGTTTAACTGATTGTTTTGGGGTTCAGCTTGCAGTTTTCACTTGCAGGATGCTCCTAAAGGTAAAACAAACCGCTAAGTTTGTCAAATTCAGATCTAAAAGTCCATGAGATGGTTGGAGGTTTTTTGTGATTCCTGCACTCTGGTCTTACCTCAAAAAGCATTGATGTTGGAGACATTGATTGATGGAGAGCATCCATCTTCTCCTGCAAGGCTGCATTTCAACTGTAACATCTGGTGTAAATAAGTAAATTCCTTTTAGATGCTGAATTCTTGTTCTTTTGAAATACTTTGCATATTTTCCAGGGTTGAACTTATTCCTTGTTTTTGGTTTATGTTTGACTGCAGTTAATGAATATTTTGTATTTGGGGTAGAAATGCTTTCCTGTTTTACCTGAATGGAAATTGCTGCTATGTGTATGCCTTTTCAGCATGAGGTAGTTTATAACTAAATGTAAATAGTAAATAACTAAATAACTATTTCCATAAAGCATCCTATTAATACCTTTCCTATTTTCCTTTTAATAACAAATTCCTGAAGAATACTTACATATGTATTTAACTGACTTTCAGTGTTTAGGTGAATAGATGAAAGCTGCCAGCAGGGTTCTTGCAGCCCAGTTACAGTCTCTTTCAGCCACTGCAACACGTGCAGGTCAAATTGTTTCAGAAACCAGCTTGGTTACTGCTGAGGCAGGAGTGTATTTAAACTTATTTTTCAACACAGGTTGGAAAAACTACCGACTCTAGTGTGTTGGTCTTATTATTCCAGAGGTCTACTGAGATTTATGGCTGAGGTGCTGCTCTGTGGGCTTTGAGGTCTTAGGACATTGTATTGTTTTTGGGGCCTGAGTGAAGAAAAGCTCTGACCATCTTGTTGTTTGCCCTGCTCCCTCCTGAGCCCTGGGTACCGGGCACCCTGCCACAGTCTGGGGCAGTTCTCTGATTTTGGGGCCTGTTCTTTACATTTGTATGCTCACAGGCTTTACTGCCCTGTTTGTTCAGTGGAAGAGAGAACCCCATGAGACATAAAGAAATTTGCACTCTATTAGCTGTTTGCTACACAAGGAAAATTTAGGTAGGAGGCATTGGGATTCATTCTCTTACATGAACAGAAAGGTGGTTTGCTATGCAGTGGCTGAGGATTTGCTGCTGTATATCCACAAGGATATTGAACTTTATACAAAATCTCAGAGTAAATGTGGGGGCAATATTTTGGGGAGAGCTATCACCTTACCTCTTTCCATTACTACTGATAGATTTGTGGAAAACAGATGAACTTTTAGGGCATATTCAGATAAGTGTTTTTGTGCTTGAAAACTTACCTATTGTCCAGTAGCTCCAGCAAGTCACATAAAAGACATTACCTCTCCTTCAGAGAATTTGCTTGCTTTCCGTATGCTAAAGCAAGTAAAGCAGTGTTTGCTTTAGAAAAATTGCATCAAGTACCAAAGATGAGGTATTGCTTTTGCATTTCCCTCTTCCACTTTGGATGTCGGAACAAACTTCTAGGCAATATTATCCCTAAATTAAAAGAAATGTAAATTGACAGGTGCAAATCAGGACTGTATAATTTAATGCTCATAGGAGACTACGTTTTTCATATGAATTTGTATGAAAATAGGTTTGGGAGCCTCAGTTCAGATTTATAATCAAGAATGAATTGCAAGTGATACTTGCTCAATTAGACAGAAATCGTATTCATGGTTATCTGGCAAAGGCTGTTTGGTGTGGTTAATTGAAGTGTGTAAAGTAATTTAACAGCTGCACAGTGCACAAAAACAGTCAGCATTTGGACTCACAATCAATGTTTCTACTTCTGTTGTTAGCTTGATCTTATCCTGTGAGTTACTGAGCATGTGCGGTCAATGATAATCGGTGCACAGCAGAGGAAGTACACCATATCAATAGGATGAGGATTGTATGTTGGTTTTGTTTCTGTGTTACTGAGAACAGCTTTCACCTGTTTTGATAACTTCTTAAATCTCAGATGCATCAAGCAGTGCTGAACGGTAGTGGTGAGTTGGGATTCTTCTGCCTCCAGCAATAATATCTGTGCAAACCTGGATAAAATGAAGAAGTACCAGCTACAGCTGCTTGAAGGTGACATTTTAAAAGTGAAAGAGACAATTAAAATCCTTTAGGTTGATGTATTTTCCTCAGTCACTTTGAAGCTTTCTAATAGAAGACTTTAAAAGTTCCAATGTTTCTCTTGCCTTTTTGGTTTTTAATTAGTCTTTCAAATTATCACTAAGGTATGGGGATCTAAGTCTTACAGACTGATGACGAAACTGGATCTTTCAGCTGCATATCAGGTACTCCTACCTGAAACCTGAACTGAGGATCTCTTTTTGCAATTCAGTATTTTTTACTATGAAGACAGTGGGTACAAATTTGAACCCAGAAGACTTAGGATAACCTCACCTGGTGGGTGGGCCCCAGCCAACAGTCAAGTACCCACACGACCACTTGCTCACTCCCCTTTGTATTGCCGCAGGTTACGCTCAGTCCTTTCGACAAGGCGATGGGTGGCGCAGGATGTTGAGGTCAGGACATCGTGGTTTCTTTCTGCCGCTCCTTGCTGCTTACTCTTTTTATTTATCAGGTCCCTCTGATGGTGTCAATAGCTCCGCCATGAAGCAACTCCTACTGCTCAGACTTTGGAGGTCCTTTCTGTTTGTTTTTCTTGGCATTTACTCACTGCCCTTCCTTACACACACTTTCCTCAAGGTGCCACCATCTTGGCTGCAAGGCTCAGCCATGCCCTGTGCTGGGGTTGGTTGGAGCCGGCTGGAACCGGCTGTGTCTGGCTCGGGGCAGCCCCAGCCCCTCCTCACAGAGGCCGCCCTGCAGTCCCCCCTGCCAGCACCTTCTGGTTTCTACCCAATGCACTCTCCATAGCTTCCTGGGTTTTAGATCTTGATTACTGACTGCCAAGGTCTCTTCAACAGAAATATTTATCTAGACAGGAATGTGTACTGACCAAACTTGTCACCCCAGGAGAGGACATTAATTTAGTCATAAGTCATATCCTGTTTTTCAGGCCCTATTTAGGACTACCCTCCCATTGAGAGATCAAAAGCAGTTATTATGTTTCTTAATACTTCTGCAGTATAAATGACTTAAAAAATTGCAAGAAATGAGGGTGAAAAGAACTGGAGTTCAGCTCTCGCTTTGCATTGCTCAGTAGAGGGACATCTGCTCCCAGCTCTTCTCTAAGCCCCATACAACTCATCTGCAGTTCACCAGGCAGTGAAGACTGGGGCTGAGGCAGGGCAGATCTCTCAGCACAGTTAGTAAGTGCCGGAGTTTGGTTTATACACTATGTTTTCAGCAGCTGGAGGGACAGATTTGAAAGGGCTATGGCTGCAAACAAAAATTAAGTCCCAACATTTTCAAGCATGGCCATTGGACACCCACATCCTTACAGCAGCTTTTCACGTGTGCCACTTTTCATGCTCTTCAAAGGGAACAGTGCTTATTAAATAAAACCACTGGTTTTCAGCAGTCTTGTTCTGTAGCAGAAGGTGTAGATTTTCTGCCTGGATTTGTAAATACTGGAGTATAGGTTTATTTGCACTCAATTCCGTAAGGCTTTAGCAGAGAAGTTAGAGCCAGAGAAGGGTCCCAAACAAGACTCCTTGGTTCTTATGTCTTCATGCTGAGGAGTTTCAAAATTCGATTTGTAGCAGCAATAAATCTAAAAACTTGTAATAGCATTTCATTCATTCAAAATCAAAGTTTATTTAGGACTGAACTACAAGATAATAAGACAACACTAGAACTTATATGAAGGTGGGAAGCAAAGGAAAAGAGTAAGTGAACTGCAGAGTTCTCTGCAAGATTGCAATGACTGGCTTAAACTGGTGCTAAGAATACAACAAGAACGCAAAGCCAGCTCAGGGATCCAATTACAACCTGAAACTCAAATAAACTCAATGCAATAGGAAACCTTACTTTAGAAAATTAACTTGTCAAATGAAAAGATTTGTAAAAACATCCTTCAGTGCTTAGGTTACTGCCGTGGAAGTTCCTTTCCCAGATAAGTTTGGTTTGATTCTTTTAGATCCTATTTTAGTGTGAGTGTGCAGTAAATATAAATCCACTATAAGTTGCCTTTAGATGTGAAACATCAGTTAAGAGACTGGCTTCTTGTCCAAGGTGGAAGTCATGTCTGGTCCTGGCAACTGTTTTCTGCTGAGCTGAAAATGCCATGTCACATCACAGCAAAGGTGACAATAGCGATCCTGCTTTTGGACACAAGTAATTTCTTGATCATGTAACTTAAGACAATCTCTTGAAGTGCTTTGCATATTAGGACTTGAGTTTAAACTGAACTTTGACCTGAGCTTCACAGGTGACCTGGTTCATTTCTGCTCTAAATCTTTCAGGATCTGTTTCTTCAATGAGCTAACAAAATCTGATTCTGGAGAGACTCTGGACATACACTACCAGAATTTAATCCAGAGTAATATATGCACATTAATAGTGGGTACACTTTTTCTGAAGTTCTTCAAACTGCTTTCTAATGACTTCAGTTTGACATCTGAGGATGAAGCATACTGGGAAGTTTTTGTTTCCCCATTGCCCTGTAATGGATGGCAGATGAGTTTTCAATGTAGCATGTATCAGTTGGGAAGAAATCCTATACTTAAAGATAGTGGTTTAGTAGGGAAAAGAGGTATTTCTGATGTTCCCTGACTTTTTTGTAAATGTAGCTGGAATGACGATCTTCCTCTTCTTTCACATACCCTACCAAAAGATAACTACCCAAAGTCACATGAACTCACCAAATGTCTTTGATTCTCAAGGTCATTCAAAACACAGCTGTATGCACTTTGTCTAACAAGGTCACCAATTTCATTTGGTACCATAATCACAGCTTTTATGACTGTCCTTGAAAACTACAGGCCTTTTCCCATCAGCTTTATACCTTTTTAGAAGAAAAGAGATGCCAACTGAAAAAGTTTTCATTCACATGGCTATAACTGCACCTAAGAGAGCTCTCCCTTTATTTTTTCTTGTGCAACAGGACAACGTGTGCTATAACTTCTTAGAAGTTGGTATCATCTGAGGCTTCACTATCCAGATACTTCTGCAATCTCAGAATCAAATTTCCCACTTGGGAAAATAGGCAAAGGTTTGTTTAAATGAGTAGAGAAACACCTAATTTCACAATTTGATTATTCAATTGTGAGGATCTTGCAGAATCAGCATCTCACTTCTCTTAAATACTTCTTATATCATTTAGTCACATATCTAGCCTTCCACTCCTTTGATAGTTAACCTTTTCCATTAAAGACAAATGCAGGTCATTTATTTCAGTAATTTTTTTTCTGGTATTAGGTCCAGCAAAAATGCAAGAAAGACATTTATAAGTGTGTCCTTAAAAAACTGGCACTACATCAGTCAAATTAAGTGCACCAGCAAATGCAAAGTCCATAAATGACCTCTAAGTGATGTCACATAGCAAGAAACTGAACTATTGTCCTTGATAAATCCAAGTTTTGGTCATTCATTGTTTTAGAAATAATAAATTGAGTAAAAATGAGAGAGAATGAGAGATCTAACAACATTTCTCCTGTCAATTGTAACAAAACCTCACAGAAACTGGAGCTATAACATGCTTAGCCCTGAAAAGGGAAATAAGAAACTATCCAAATGCAGACTTTTTCAATAAACTGTGGCATTACTATTCATAACCTCAGAGGAATAATCCAGTACTTGCTCTTTTGGCATGTACTTTTCTTGGTGTGCTGCATATATCAGTATCAGGAGTTTTCGTAGAGGTATGTATGTGCAAAACCTGCACTGTAGGATGTTGTTCCTTCTGGAGCAGACCATTAATATCCTTAATGTAGGTGAACAGAATGATGATGAAGCAAGTTCTAACACAGTCAGTAGAACTTCTTGTTGATGAAGATGCTGTTCCTTTGTAAGCATGGATGCTGTAGTTTGCTCAATAAGGGGGGTAAATAGACTTGATTTAAATAACTTACTTGCAGCTGAAAGACAACAAATATTTCCTTTTTTATTTTTAATTGCCCCGATACCTTTTTCACTTCCACAGCTGAACATGGTGGAAGTAATAATTAATTTTCATTAAAATTCTGTGAAGTGGGCAATCTGAATGCTTAGCTTTGAGCAAGACAACAAAAACATTGAAACCTTAAGTGTTGTGCTCAAAGTCACAAACATTGTGGCAAAATCTGAAATCAAGACCTAACCTGGGTTAGCTGACTGCACCGAGACCCCACTACCCTCTCTCGGAGAGGACAGATAGAAAAGGTTTGCAGACTTGTTGAATATTCAAAATGAGTTGTGGCCCCAAGTTGCCAAGTTCACATCCCAAAAATGTCCAGATTTGAGTCCTCTGCCTTGCAATGTAAAGAGGGAATGAACTGGGATCTGTACGAACAGAAATTATTTCAGTGTAGCTCTATCTGCTGCTCTGCTGGACTATAAATAAATGGTAATTGCTCTTCTGTAATCAGCAATTCAGTGCCCCACTGACAAGTAAAAGCATACACAAGTAGTGAAGATTATTGCAAGCACAGACGAGCAACTGCACAGAGATTATTCATTGCACCCTGCCACAGCTCAGTCGCAGAATTAATTCATTTCAGACGCTGAACAAAGGTTTTGAATTTTGTTCCAAAGAATCATACTAGTGACTACTGACATGGGGAATAACTGCTGCCTCTGTGGGAGTGAACGCTGCTTCAACAAAAAGCTAAGTTCAGACTGGTTTTTTTTTGCCATTTTTGATTCAGTTCATTATCTAGGCGAGGGAATCCCACATGCCTGGGGCTGTGCCACAGTCACTTTGCTTGTATCTTCTAGCTATCGAAACTTGAAAGAGACAGTGGCTTTTGTTCAGTATTATGTGCACTGCTATTCATCGTAGAGAGCTTCTCTGGTATTGACATTCTGGATTAAAATCTTCATCAAGACACATTGTAAGTTATTACCATAACATCCCTGGGTTTTGAAATACTCAAAGGATTTGTCATGGAAATATATTGATAACAAAGTTTCTTTCAAGCCTGGTTTCCACAAGAATCAGGTATAGCTGGCTGTATGCTATAAAAACAACAGAAGAATATATTGTTGCCAAAAGCAGCAGTTTTACAGATTTTTGGAATCAAATCTTTTCCTTACACCCAGACATAATCAAATTAGCCTGTAAAATTAATTTTAAAATAAAATAAAAATGATAATTCCTAGTGAACAAAGAGCACATCAGAATAAGAGAAATGGAAATTGGGAAAATAACTGGGGAGGACTCAGTCTAGCAAACTTTTTCAGCATCTTCTATAAGTATCCAGTGAAATCCCCTGGCTGATGGGGCCTTACTTACGAATTCACTTTCTTGGACTTCTTAAATCCGCTTTAGGTCAGAGGTCAGCTGTGCTGAGGAAAAACTTCAGCATTTCCCGGGAGAAGGACCTGTGCTTCTGTATGATGCATGGCCAAGAGCAATCCTTAGTGTCACAGCAAGCAAACTTTTCTACTGTAATAGCTATGGTGATCTGGCATTTTAATAGCAACCGAAGGAGTAATTGGCTCAAGACCCATGCCTGGGAATAGAAATAGGCAAGTACCTGTCATGATAGGTTATTTTTTTTGTGTTTTATCAACCTCTGGAGACTCAAGTCCTGAAAGTGCTGTTGGTCAAACTGGCAGACAAGGGGGCTGATGGCTTTGCGCCATGGTGACTGGTGGGATCCAAATGAGCAGATGATGTTGGTATGGTGATGATTTCCAGCTCTGTGAGGGAAAGCTCCTGCTGATTTGGAAGTTCTCCTTGATGAACACCACATGGCTATACTGAACTTTCTCTTCTATTTATCTTAAATTTCCTATGAAAGACGTTTCTGTGTGAAGGGATAAAGAAGCTACGTGCTTAAAAAGAAAATCAAACTGCAGTGCTTAGAAGTATGTTTATTCAACTGTGCAGGCCACTCTTGAAATAGGGATTGACAGACGTTAGCCATATTTTATCGCTGCTCTCATGAATGCCTGGACTGGAAATGCTCTGAAGCAGCTGATACCAACAGTAATCGGAGCCATCAAGCCCTCAGTTGAACATGTCCTGGGAAGATTTATTCTTGCTTTTTTTTCATTATGCTTATTCCAGCCTTGCCACAGCAGATCTTAATGAAAAATATTCCAAATATCAGTGACAATTCCAAGCAACTGACTGAGATCTAACAAAGTGCACCAAGAACTTGATTTGAGGAAGAGGGCATCTGTAATAGGACTTAGGAGAGATGTAAGTACTTACCTCTGACACTGCAATCCTCGAGACCTTCTCTCAGCTGCAGCCTAATGCTTGAAATCCTTAAAATGTGTTGGCACCCTTGTCTTTTACTTCCTAAGCAGCCAAAGTTTGATTTCTGCTCTGTCCAGAGCAACCTTCTTCGTGGTAATGGTAATGATTAGCAACCAACCCATACCTAAAACCAAAGAGGATGCCAAACCATGAGCAGCCACCTTCTGTCTGCCTTGCTTGAAGGTGTTCATGCAGTAGGTGGTGGGGAGATAGCACACCTGGTCCAGGGTGGTCTCTTGCACAAAATGCAGCAGCAATGGCTTTTGTCCTCACACTGACACCATGCCCCTTTAATGCAGCAGTTCAGTGAATGCACTGCTCAGTCTGCTTGTGGGATATTTTGTCTGATGTGTGCAAGGCAGACCTATTTCAGGACAGGAGCAAGTTTACCCTCTCTTACTGAGACAGTGTCTCTTTGCCTAAAAGTAATTTGAGGCTCATTTTAGCATGCAGGCTGTAAAATGCTCTTTAGTTTCAGCAGATGAGGATTCACTAAACAGCTTGTTAGCCCACATGTGCCTCATGGCTTGTACAGTGCAGCTCATGGTAAAGAAAATATTCAGGAATGGTTCTTGAAAGTGAGGAGTTATTTTTTCAGTTTCATGTCTCTTACTGACCTATCTCTGGCATTATAACATGAACTCACATGCTCATTAGATTAATAAACTTAAAAAATGTCGAGAAAAGCCAAAAAGCTTAAAGATTCACCACAGACCAGTGCTAAATTCAGCTGCGTAGTCTGTTTGTATTCTCATCACACAGTGTTCTGCCTCTAAAAAGGGAACAGACACAAAACCATCTGATTGATTAATAAGATGCAGTTACACACAGTGTCGTTATAAATCTGTACAGTGAACTATTCACAAGGAGCATAATATCCAAGCATTTTTTGTTAAAGTAATTTACAAATAACTTCTGCTAAAAGTGTTTATTTCATAACTTCTCTATGAAAGATTTGCAGACAGCAAGTGCAGGTGAAATTCACTGAAATAGTGATTTATTTAGATTACTAAACTTGCTTTCAAATATATTTATGTGTATATGTGTGTGGAAAGCACATGGGATTTTATGAAGGAATGGAGAAATAATTCAGTGAAGTTTTTGTTTCTCTATAAGCAAAGTCCCTGTACTAGATTTGGAAGTAGTGAAAAATAAAGCAAAGATTTTTTTGTTCTCCAGCAGCATCTGGAGGTATCAGTCCTCATTTACTGCCCCTCATAAGGGCTCACAGGGAAGGTCAGAGATATTTTTTCCCACTGGAGAAAGCTGAATGGGATTGCTGCAGAGTTGTGCTTCAGCAGTGTGCAGGAGAGTGATGTTCACTGCAGCTGGATGAGAGGTGCAGAGTTAAGGCTACATGCTCCTCCAGAGCTCTGGGCTTCCTTCTGCCCTGGGGCACTAGCTTTGATTCAGAAATTACGAAAATCTAGTTCATAGCAGTGCAGAGAGTGGTTTTTAGAGCCATTTATAACAGCCAAAATAATTCAGTTGTGACCTCTACATGTTCCCATAAAACTGTTTTTCCCTCAGCATCAGGAGATGAGTCAGCAGTAGTGATAACAAGAGTTAGAGAAAGACTGGAAAAAATGAGTGTCCCAAGTATTTTGGCAGTGAAAAATTAAGCTTCAAAGTGATTTCTTCATGGAACAATTTTTCTCTCTCCAGGACACCAAACTGACTGACTATTAAGGAAAGAAGAAGAGTGTGAGAGAGAGCAAAAGGACCTGGTTAATATGTCTCAGTGTCTGCCAATATCTAACAAGCTTATGGAAAAGTTGCATAACACAACCTGCCAAGAGAGCCCTGTTTGTGTAGAGGTTGGTAATCCTTTCTGTTTGGTGATGTGTTTGTGATTTTGCAGAACTGACCCACAGGGACTCATTTTCAGCTGGTGTAACAGACTGCGGTATTTGTTAAGCCTATAAGCATCAGGAAACTGTACTTTGAGTGCAGCTTAACAAACCATGTGCTTGCCCATAAATCACTATCAGGTTATCATCAGGTCTATCGTTCTTCCTGTGGGACGCCAGGGGTGATGGGAAACCTTGAATGTCCTCTTCCTTAAAGGAGAATCTTTCGTGATCATGCATGCAGGTAAGAGGTCAGAGAGCTTGTAATATGAGGTGTTACTTTTGAAATAATTTAAACAAGGACCATTGCAAAGATTTTTTTTCTGGTTTGTGATGTCTTCATTGTAGTTCCTTCTGGTTTTTAAATCTGCTTTTCATGATAAATTAAAAGTAGTGTTGCAACTTTTTTTTCACTACAGATAAGAGTTAGTATATAATATTTTCAAGTGAGGGAAAATAACGATATTTAGCTACTTTGGTTTTCATGACCTTTGGATAATTGTTATAGAGGAAAAGAAAAGGAAGTAAAGGCAAGGAAAAGGCAAGGAAATAAACTAACTCATTTCCTTTTAATAAAATGTGTTATAAAATAAGATCTTCTACCTCTTGATCATGACAATGAGAGGCAAAACTGAAGAGGCACATTTCTATGTGTGAGGCAGTGTATGTCCAGGAAGGGACTTCTCCAAGCATCCAAGGGTGATGCCAACACTGAAAACGGCTGCCCGAGGCTGACACAGGCAACCTGTCTTCTGAATAACAGATCAGCAGTGGGATGAGACATCACCTCCTTCTTGAGGTTTGGCCCTGCCTGCCATCCAAAGCTACCGTCTTGACATCTGTGTTCATGTAATGAACCCACGAGAGGCCCCTTGCACAGACATAGGTTGTGCATGGTCGTACCACACCTCTGACAAAAATCTTCTCCTTTTGTTGGCTGGGCTTTGTGTGTTTGATGCTGGAGGACAGTGCAGATCTATCCTCTCAGATCCCTCTGGTGCAGAACTTCTCTATGGTGGTGTGCTGTGTAGCTGGGATGAAGGAGGCTGTGTGGAACCTACCTGCAGAAATTCATCATAGAATCATAGAATGTGTTGGGTTGGAAGGGACCTTTGAAGCTCATCTGGTCCAATCCACCTGCAATAACCAGGGACAATGTTACCAGATCAGGTTACTCACAGCCCCATCAAGCCTGACCTTGAAGATCTCCAGGGATGGGGCTTCCACCAGCTCTTTGGGCAACCTGTGCCAGTGATCTACCACCTCATGGTGAAGAACTTTTTCCCAACATCCAACCTAAATCTGGGTCTCTCTTGGGTTAAAAAGAGGAAAGAAGGGGCTTTGGGCATGCTTGAAGGTAGGTGGCAGTTGAACTGCAGTGTTGAGACTCCTAGATGTCTAAAAAGCTCTTTGTGGATCACACCCTTGTGATTTCAAGCAGGACACTCCAGAAATATCCTTTCCTGTGTCCCCTGGAGCTGACTGCTCAACAGATAGCTTGTGGGCTTGGGGTGTTAGAGAAGTGCAACGATGCACTGGTGAGGCAAGCTGTGTGCTGCTGCCTCTCCAGACCTTGCCAGAATACACACCCAGAGGCAAGCAGCATCTGCCTGGTGGTGTCATCCTTGGTTTGGAATCGACTGTCTCCGAGGGTGAAAATATGCTTATTTTAAACAATCTGCACACAATGTTTGTTGCTGTGACTCTAAAATGATGTTTATTGTAGTAATGAGTCTAAAAGAAATGTGTTTCAAAAGGCGTTTCCCAGGAACTTTTCCCTCAATATTTGCTATTTGAAACTAGTAAGTAAAGAGACCACTGCTATCCTGTTTTATTGTTCAGTCTGACACCATCCTGTGCATACTGCTTGAGAATCCGACTGCACACTAGCAAAATCTTTGCCTTGATCCACTTTTCCTCAAAATTATGAAGACGCCTATCAAATTAGCTGGGACTTGGATGAAACCTGCTGAGAGGAGTATAATATTCCAGCTTTTTCAACCTACTACTGTGAGAAACACTCACCACAAAACCTAAAACTTCTCAAGTGAGCTTAGCCTGAATATAAGATGCAGGGAGGGATTTACTGTTGGGAGGAAATAATGTAAAACTCTACTTTTGACATACATTTGACCTGAAACCTGACAATGCTCAGATATTTTGACTGAAATTACTTGAAGGCTACAAAGCCAAAAGTTAAAGTAAAACTGAGGAAGTGCAAAGGTGGCATGAAGAGCTCAAACTTAACACAAACCAGCTCCAGCTTTTGTGCTGGATTGAGCTAGGTGTTGCTTAGCCTCTCTGCTTCCAAGTAAACAACAGACATACTATTAAAGCACTGCCATCTATTGCAAGCATGAACACAAACTAGTATATTGTCAAGCCTGAAAACAATCAAGGCAGTTTTGTGTTCTCAAAAAAACAGGCACGGACTATGGGAATAGGAGTGTTACTGGTGATTTTCCCAAAGATTTGCTCAAAGGTGTTTTTTTACAGTCCCAGCTGAGACAGAGATTTCCTGGATATCTAACCCAAGTTGTGCATTGCTTGGTGATGCCTTATCACTATCAGGCCATCTCAAAATCTGTTTCCAGCAACTTGGAAATAATCTTGTGCAATGTATTTGTGTTGTTCCCTATTTACAGAATAAATTATTTTTTTCTCATCTCATACTGCATTAGGAATGACTACAAAAGATCAGCACTCAGCAGCAAGTAGAAATAACAGCAGGATTTACTCTGTTATTTTACCCAGACCGAATTTAGTGGAAAACCGCTATCAAATGGAGAAGAGGCTCTGTTGCATTTGCAGATGAAAATATTCTTGTGAGAAAAGAGCTTTTCTCCATGAAAGTGTTACTGCAGAGGATCAAACAAACATTTCCAGCTCTCTGAATAGTTCAGGTTCTGAAAGCTGCAGTTCCAAGAGCCTCCAGGAAAGAAGTCAGCCATGGCTATGTGTGTGAATTCTCTCACATGAACGCACCATAAAAGCAAAGAGACTTTTTGAGTTGCAGAATCCTAACTTTTTTGTCAGCATGAAATTTTCTGTCTGGAGAGAAAGAACACCTTATTCTCTTCCCCACTGCCTCTTGCTACTTCTATGGTCTCTCTAATTGGAAGTTGCAGTACAGATGTGCAAAAAAGGATATTTTTCGAGCATACCTCAAGGGTGAGCTGTCTAACCAAGGAAACAATTTCACCCTGTCTGTTGCAAGAGGAGCCTGGCTCAACAGAATGCCTATATCATTGCTAAGTAGAGCAAAAGGAGAAGAGACTTTGACAAATGAAACTGCAATATGTTAAAATTCCTATATTCTCTGTGCAGCTGTCTGTAGACTGTTACAGAATTACTTGCCTTTAATGTGGACAGGTGAATAGAAGTTCCAGCATTCGGCTTTTACATACGCAGTTGTACCAATGTCAAACTACTGTTGTGAATGGGGTACAACTTTAATAAGTGCGATGGTCTTAATCCAGCAAATTTTAATGTTAGAAATAACCCAGCTAAAGCCAGTGGAGTTATTCAGGTATTTAAAATTAAGCATATGCATATTTTCTATGTCGTATTTTGGAAGTATAACCAAACCGAGGTCCAGATGACCTGTTTTCATTGCTGACATTGTTTGGAAGTTGAGAGCAATATTCGTCATCAAAGAAAAACAAATTGAGGATGACTCAGTCTCATCCTCACTCAGAGGGGAAGAGTCCAAAGGGAATTGGATTTCCCTGTTTAGAGAAATCCGTGTAAAGGGAAAGGAATTCACATTTGTCTGAAACAACAAAATGCAATCCTGTTAAAAACTGTTTTTCTGTAATTCAAAATTAGGTCCGAGGTTTTTAGGTCAAATGCAGCTGATTGCTGTCTCACAGAGAAAAGCTGAAGGAAAGGTTTGATATTATGGTGAACTATTGCTTCTTGAAAAAACACACAATGGCTCCAGTTTCAAATGCATTCCTTCTCAAATCAATGAAAAATACTTTTCAGATACCAGCAGAACATCAACCAAAACTTTCTGCTACTTAAGCCAAGAGCAAAGGATCAGTTTCTACTACAGCCTACAGTGAATTCAGCACAGACAAAATAACATTTTTTTTTAGCCCATTCCTCCATCAAACCTGCTGCAATAGTACTG
The DNA here is from genome assembly GCF_000695765.1 of Mesitornis unicolor. NCBI lineage: Eukaryota > Metazoa > Chordata > Aves > Mesitornithiformes > Mesitornithidae > Mesitornis > Mesitornis unicolor. Next base: position 46,910 of record NW_010206399.1, on the reverse strand, counting down.
ACAGCTTCAGATCATGAAATATATGGAAAAACAATACGCTGAGTGAAATTATTAAAGAAAATTGGAAGATTTCATCAACCGCTCTCCTGGGTAAACGTAAGTTGAAAGGTTCAAGTACTGAGTTCATCGGTCTCTCAGAAATATCCTTCATTACTTCTTATTAACTAAATATCTTACCTTCCCTGGTTAAAGCCCTGTTCATTTTGTGAGTAAATGCATGAACAAAGCTTGATGAATGGTGACAAATTAGCCATAAAGATCTTCGTAAGTAGCAAAGGGTCATTAATCTGACATCATTTGAGCTTCACTTTCAGTACAGTGAGTAGGAGGAGTTAGCTGTAATTAACACCAAAGATCTTCTGATCATTGTCAAATAACTCCTGGAAGGTGCATAGCTCTGAACTGTTCCTGTGACATGGAAACATCACATTTTCTGAAATGTGCCAGCAGTAAATCTTTATACTTGCCTAATGGGATGCACTGAATCACAGAATCACAGAATATTAGGAGTTGGAAGGGACCTTGAAAGCTCATCCAGTCCAACCCCCCTGCCAGAGCAGGATCACCTAGACCAGGTCACACAGGAACGCGTCCAGGTGGGTTTTGAATGTCTCCAGAGAAGGAGACTCCACAACCTCTCTGGGCAGCCTGGTCAGTGCTCTGTCACCTTCACAGTAAAGAAGTTCCTCATGTTCACATGGAACCTCCTGTGTTCCAGCTTGCACCCATTGCCCCTTTTCCTGTCATTGGATATCAGAGAGAAGAGCCTGGCTCCTTCCTCCTGACACTCGCCCTTTACAAATTTATAAACATGAATGAGGTCACCCCTCAGTCTCCTCTTCTCCAAGCTAAAGAGACCCAGCTCCCTCAGCCGCTCCTCATAAGGAGTCCCTCCTGTGTTTTTCAGGGGGTTTTACTGAGCAGAGAAAGCAGCACAACTGTTGGTTCTCAGCAGAAGAATTGTCACAGGGTTACACCAGGTGAGAAACAGCATGGGGCTCAGCTGGGCTGAAGGACTGAATACTGAAGGGATTAAGAGAAGTGTCTTTTGGGAGTAGGGATGAGGAACTTCTGGCCAGCAATGGGGACAGAAGAAGGGTAATACTCTGACAGAAAACTTCTGAGTCACATTTCTGAACTGCACAGCTGCATGTAGCTTGTGGAAGGGTGAGATTTAACTGCAGAAAACGTGTGTGAAACAAATCTGGACCAGGAGGCTGAAGAGTTGAGCACAGTGCCCACTTCAGTCACCCCTCACGACAGGCTCCTATTTTCAGTATAAAAGTTGACTCAGAGACATTAATCATAAATAGCACATAGCAAATGGGTAGTCAAAGAAAAGTTAAGCAGTGCAATATTGAAACTGACTCTAAGCAAAACATGCTTCAGTTAAATAACATATTTGAACTATATTGGGTTCTTAATCGCGATTTTCCTCAGGGCGGTATTAGTGCAATAACAAAACAGATGACGCTGAGTGCTTGAGTTAAAAAGGTTGGACCTTCAAGGCCTGATTTAGTGTCCAGCAAGGCCCTGCAGGCTGGTCTTCCCAGGCGCAGGCTTCCCGGGTTTGGAACGCCGCGGCGAGAGCCTTGGAGCACAAAGCAGTCCAACTGCGGCTGAACATAAGGTCACAACAGGAACATATGAGATGAATAAATCTTTATTGGGCAGGTCTGCAAAACATTAGGTAATGGGGCCAGTGACAAAAAAAGAACTTTTTTCTGAATCATACTCCAGACCGCTCACCAGAACAGGAGATCAGGCCTCTAGCAAGGGGCAAAACTCACATTTCTGATGCTGATAGAAAAAAAGGAAAGAAAAATCAAGAAGTTTCTTCTGCTTGTGTAAGTGAATGCACTGTGCACATGCACAGTGTCTCAGCCTGTAAGAGCTCATGGCAGTTGCCACGGCTCAGACTGGATGCAGAGTTAACACAGCCCTTTTCAGTTCTTTTCCAAGTTCCATCACCATCTCTGTCTTCTGCCCTCTTCTCACCTTCTTTCTCATCAACAAGTAGAGAACTCAAGGTGAGAAAAACAAACAAACAAACAAACCCAAGCCCCAAAACCCCAAACCTTCAATTTCTGAGGACATGTTTCAGTTCTTGTTTCTACCCTGAACTGTGGTGGAAAGTTGAAATATCTCTTCTCCCTCTTGCCATGGGAAAAACGTTGTGAAAACTTCACTCAGGACAAATGAAACTCTATGTTGTGGATAATTTTGGAATTAATTTTTCTCTTGAATTGGATTGTGCCCAAAGGAGATGAGCATGCAGCTGGGGACACTTGCTGAGTGAAACCTAAGCTGTCCATCTATCCAGGTATGACATCCAAGTGCCTTGCGGTCCTTCTTCAGTTCATTTATTGAGACATACTCCATTTCCTCCCATGAGAGCAAGAACTGACTTCCTGTGCAGGAGTAGAGCTGTTGAGAGGTGGTGAGACGTTGAGGAAAAGGCAAACAGGATCCAGGCTTCAGGTCCACAGTTGATACATTTTAATGATCCATATTGTGACTACTAAACTGTCCAGGATGGAGACTCATCCAGAAGGACTGGATGAGCAGCACTTCTCATCCTAGAAATGCTCAGAATTAGGTAATGAACTTTTCAGGTGAGGTCTGACTGGGCTCTTTTTCCACTCATTTTCCAATCATTGCCATGAAGTACAACACAGACAAGTGAAAAAAACAAAAGACAATGGACCTGAACAGGGTGTGCAAAACTCATGGACAAACTGTTACTGAAAAAAAAAGCATTTCAGAGAGGAATCTAACAGCAGAGATAGCAAACAATTATTCAGTTGACCACAGCCAAAGCATTCTTCCAGTCTAGTGGGCTGTCTGATGGTTTGTTGTCAGAGAGGAAGGGATGTGAAACAGATTCTAACACATTTTTCTGCACTTGTTGTTTCAAGGAGAATAAGTTGTGTGTTAAAATGAGATTCTTTTAATAAAACTGAATGTTGCTGAAATTGAGATGCTGTTTGCATGGAGTGGAATTGCACTTCAGACAGGAGATTCTGCTCTTCCTTTTTCCTTTTTCCACTGACTGTGCCTTCGAGATGTCATCTGGTGGATTCAGTTGAGTCTGTAACGCTTCAAAAGGCTTTAAATACTTGTATTGTGAAAAGGGACTATAAAGCACAGAATTGTGTGTGAAGAGACATGTAATGATCTCTGAATCTGCATCAGGCACAGGAACAAAAGAGCATGAACTTAAAAAGAATGTAGCAAAGCCAAAGGAAATCTCTTTCTGATAAAGCACAGAAATTAGTTACAGAAAGATCTCTTATGTCTGCTCCCCACTGCCAAGGCTCTTCTGTCTTTGACAGCAAATGTAGTCTTGTCTGAATTGCTTTGGGCAGTGGCGCTTCTGTTGTTTTCTCCAGGAAACGGTTCTAGCTTTAAGAAGACTAAAAATTTACCATCACAAAGTGAGCTGAAACACCTGAAATGCTTTGCATCTTGACATAAACAATTTGCAGCGATTTCAATCCTGTTTAGAGTGTAATCTTAATTTTGCATAGTTCAAGGGTCTACACAGAGTTTTGCTCAGTAGTTCACCTTTTGTCTTTGAGCACCATCCCACCATACATTGATCTCTTCCCAACAGCCTTTCTCATCTGCTTTCTGCACTTCAGATGTGTGTGGGAGGAATCGAGCAAACCCCTCTATCTGAGGTAATTAGTGGATGCTAGACCAAGGCGCTCCACAAAATCTCTGTTCTCTCTCATGCTGCCCTACCATGCGTCCAATCAATTTCCTGACTCACTCAGTGTCCTCATCTTGTATATTGCCCCACTGAAGACTCACCACTCACATCACGCATAAGGAAAACTATCTGTCATGTTATTTAGTGAGTAATATAGTTGTATAGTACTTGTTTATGTGGAGAGAGTGGAGTCAATGTCAGAAGAGCAGTGTGGAGGAAATGTGGGGAAGACAGACTGCAGGCAAATAACCCTGTGTTCACTGGATACCTTCCTGTGCTGAGATGCCACTGTGGTGAAATAGATTATAACTTATATTAATAATAAAGTCAAAGGAGCTTACTTCCTTTTGGAAAGTTGGGTTGCTTGGAGATAAACTGCATTTCAATGCATGTTTTGAGTCACTGAATGCACCCAGAACAATACAGCCTGACTGCTCTGCCTCCCTTGACAGTGTTTCTTATCCTGGTTGGCTCCACCTGAAATTTCATGCACATACCCAGAAAAGTGATTGGTACCTCTCCAGTCTTCACAGTTTTGTTGGGCCAGAAATAAGAGTCCTTCACTGGCTGTAATCACTGATGAACAAAGATATTATTTCTTATGCAGGAAAGTAAATGATTAAAGTTCATACCCTTTTTTCATGTTTACACCCTTCAAATATTTACAGGGAAGACAGTGATCATGCTTTTTTTGTTATTTAATCCATGCTCAGTCAGAGAAGTGTGTTGTATTCATCTTATAAAACCTTATGCATGAGGTTATCTGGGAGATGGGTAGGAAGGACTGGCATCCTGTATGAAAGGGAAAAGGAGAAAGGAAGAACTTTGTGTGGTGAAAAAGCTGAGCAAAAGCAGTGAGCGCCCATTAGGTGGAATTGACTTCTGTTCATGGACTGACCCTTTTAGTGACCACTGCAGTTACCAGTCTTTTCATTCGAGAGCTGAAGTGTGGGATTTATTTTAGGTTAAGGATGGTTAGGATGTTACTTTATGCTGCATGTGGGCCCATTAGTAGGCTGCCTTTAAAGCCATGTTGTAGATAGGGAAAAAGGAAAAAGGCATCTGAAAACAGGCTAAGAGTGATAAATGCTTTTCAAGCCATGGTCGGTTGGCTGCTTCTAAGTAATTTCTAAAATGTAACTAACAAAAATACAAGTCCAAATTTACTACATAGGTATCTGTAGTTCCATTGGATAGCTTTGAGCAGATCTGAAAATTGAAAAAGGTTGACCAAACACTGCTGTAGAGAGTAAGAACAATAAGAACAATATATTAAAAAAAATAGAATATTGCAAGTACTGAAGAGGTTTCACATGTTACTAATTTAGCAAATTAGTTTTCTGCCCACAAAATTTATGGGATACAAGACAAGATGATGGGATGGATACTGCTGCACAGGGATCGCTGTCTTCGACTTAGTTGTCAAACATGAATGACATTTTACATGAAGAGCTGTCACTGTCTGAAAACATTTATGCTCCAGGAGGTAAAGTTAATGCCTTCATCTAGCAGCAACTCAGGACATCTGAATGGCATTAATGGCTGGAAATTCAGCTCTTGAGGAAAGGATTGTGAACTGTAATGATGGTAATCCTAGACAAGAAGATATGAACTCATGTACATAACTTGGAAACAGCTTTACTTGTAATTTGTCCTACCTATTTTACTATGCCTTATTGCCGTGTAACTACTGTGTTTATAACAACCCTGAACAGAAGCTTCCATTCAGTTTAATATGGCTTGTACGCTTCTATTCATGCAACCTCACTTTTATTGCTCTATAACCAATTATAGCGGTATGACTGACAAGAACATCCACATCCACATCTGGACTTAATTTACATTTAACCTAAATAAGGCAAGGACCATCTAGATTAGCTGGGGAAGATCCTTCAGGGCAAAAGAGGAGACCCATGTGCAGCAGGCTGGTGCTATAAATGCCCGCTTCTGAAATAACGGAGAATAATTAAATGCATATCTCTAGGTGGATGCCTAAGCTGTTTTCCACCACTAATGTTTTATCCACAGCTGTTCACACAATGGTTAAATGACCACTTGGAGAGCTTCTGTAGATCTTCTGCACAGTGATTTTAGTCTCTGGAATATTTTATTTTAGTTTGGTCAATATCAACTCAGCTTTTTGTAGCATTAATTGTAGTTTAAGGAACAGTCATGTGTGATATGTCTTTTTTTTGTGCAAGATGGCCTTGAATACCTGCACTGGAAATATTCCTGTACTGGCGAGGAGCAGCAAGTTCATGTCAAGTAGCAACATATCAGTTAGTGGATTCACCCTGCTTTCTGTGCACATTGACTGGGTGTGTAATGCTCTCCTCTAACTTGCAATTTGTGCATTCAAATCTCTTGGGACTAAGATAGTGAACTTGTTCTCAGGAGGAGAGAACATGCAAAAGAGTTGCTGGATTTCAGAACCTGGCCAATGGATTATTACTGATGGAATTTGGGAGACTAATCCTGTATTCCCAGGCATGTGAAATGAGTTTGTAAAAGGCACTGAAGGCTGCCAGGGCAGGGAAGAGGAATGAGCAGGAGAGCAAGCCTCCTGCAGGGATGCTGTAATGGTTGTGAATGAGAGCAGGGCAAAAAGCCTGCTTTCCTTCTGGCTGCTTCCACCGAAGTTCTGCTCTGTGAATCACTACAGAGACACGAAATATTGCACATCTCTCAGTCATAGCCCTAATTCACTTCCCATAGGCAAAACGCTCCTATTTTAACTACTCAGGAAACTTTAAGCAGGCTGGTCCTGCAGCCTTTAAAGTGAAGACACTATATTTGAATGTTGAAAGGTACGTCCATTGTCAACTAACACACCATCTCCTTTGGACAGCTAATTTACCAGCAAACTCCTACAGAAACTTGGTGACAACAGAATCCCCAAAGGAAAAGCTATTAATGTGGGAACAGAGAAATCAGATTAAAACCAAAAGGGCACAGCTTAAATAATTCTGTTAGTATTTTAATCTAGTGTGTTGCATGAGTAACATTTTAATGCAAGCTAGAGGTCTAGGACTGGGGAGCTAAAGGGTTTTGAAATGCAGGACATCTGGTTTGCAAAAAAATTTAAAAACACAACCCTGTTTTCTATTTAAATAAAACAGTTTTATTTCTTTATCTAAAATATATCTTTCCCCTGCATGTGAAGCAAGGCACAGAATCACTCATCTTTGCAAATCTGAACAAAAGTCACCCAGCGTCTTACAATTTCCTTCCTTCTTTTAGAGGAAAGCACAGCCCTACATTCCTACCTCCATGCAGCACTGCATGAAGACACATGAATGATTTCTCCCTCCACTTTCCCCAAGGCCTGATGTGCCTTATAAGAGATTCTGACTCGTATTGATTATGAGAGAAAGCTTAAAGATTGAAGATGATGCACACAGCTAAACCTAGACAAAATTCTGCATTGTAAGTCGATGAGAGGAAGAAGTAGCCAGCACGGGTCATGCTGTGGGTGTTCCTTGACACACCCCTACTGATTTTCTAGGGACTGATAAGACTTTTAATACCCTCTTGGGCTCTACTCTTTGAAGTTTCAGTATCCCTGAGCTTGCCCACTTCATTCTACTTGCCAGAAGTGTCTGCTGTACGATTGCAGTTGTCAGGCTAAAATCTCTAAAACAGGTGAGTAGAAAACCAGCTAGAACCTGCACCCTTGCATTCTGCTAATGTAAAAAAGGCAAAATCCTTTTTTAGTTCTGTCACAGATGTATCTCAACTGTAAAAAGTTCAGATTGTTTCTATGTCATGGGATTGTTCCTTTTTGAAACTGTCTGGTCTGGCATAAAGTCTGTCTAAGAGGTGCTGCCCTTCCCCAGGCATTTGTTCCTGCCTCTATAATGCTGCTTCCAGCTGCCTCAGTTTTGCTGGTGCAGCTGTATTTAAGGTTGGGATAGAAATGGGCTTCGTGATGCTAGGGATACAGAAGGTGGGTGAGAGTAGGAATGGTTGTCAAAGGAGGTCTCGTGCAAGTGGAGCTACTACCAAAAATACATACATGATTATGCCTGTGGACACTGGCATTTGTCTTGTTGAGCATGGCACATATTAATTTGAATCCAGGTTAGGAAAACTGAGAGGACTGTGGAAGAAGGATATTTAGCTCATGGGAAGGAAAAAATTCTGGTGGTTTGGTTCTGCAGTGGTCCTGTTACTTGACATTCAGCACATTTGCGGATGAAGGGTTTCCAAGAAAGTGTGCGGCATCCCTGTGAGAAGGAAGTTAAATCACCTGCTGGTAGATGTCAGCATTGGTCCTGCTATGCTGGCCTCTATCAGCTGCTCGTTCATTGTGGTCCTGTTGCAAATACTACCTGTGGAAACAGAGTCTGTCTGAACGATGCAGTGTAAAGTGGTCCCTGGGAACCTTAATCTGGATGGTCCTGTATGTTTTCAGTCAGTCAGTGTCCTAGACTGTCAGACACAAGATTATCACGTTTAACAATAATGTTCACTTGAACTGGAAAGCTCTGTAATATTCTCATCTCCCAGGGTTTTAATTACAGGATAGCTTTCACTAAGGGCAACTAAAATTAGAAGTGGATGAATGGATTTTTATACGAAGGGGAAGATTTTCTTTCTTTTATTTTCCTTTTTCTTTTTCCTCTTCCCAAGGAAATTACATTCTTGGGAGAACTGCAAAACCAGAAAGACCGAAATGACTTCTCCTGAGCCATAGGGCGGAGAAGGCCTTGCAAAGCAAAGGTCAGGCGCAAAAAGACATCTATTTATAAGTGAAAAAGCATAACAATAAAAAAGAGAAAGGGATGATGTGCAAGTGGGGAAGGGACTGAGGAGAGAGTAGCAAGAAAAGCAAGGAAAATGTGTTTTGTAGTTTTGTCAGTGATGAGTGAAGGAACATTTGGGCAGCGGAGGTCAGAACAGAAGAAAACTGTTGGAAAGTTGAGGGATGTGACACAGAGAAGGGTGTCTCAGTCTGTATCTGGTGGGATTGAGTGACACTAGCGCTTCCACAGAGCTGGGTTTGGTGGGGAGCTCCTGGCGTGCCAGAGACTTCAACAGCTCCTTCTGAGAGCTGTTTCTAAATGTCTACCGAGTCTCACATTAGCTTTCAGGGTGAGGGCTGCAGCTTCCAAGCTGCAGGGACATAAAGTGCTGTGGGGGCAGGAAGGTTGGAACAAAAGTGAGTGCTTCAAGATGAGGACTCAACGTTGCTACAGAACACACCTCCAAAATGGGAAGAAGAATCTCCCTTGTGCACAGCTCATGAGTAATCTCTGGTCTCTGTCTATTCAGTTGATTAATCTTTATTTTTCATTGCAGTAATGCTTAGTCCTCTTTTTCTTGGGAAAGGAGAGCTGCTCTGGGAAAGGGAATTAGAAGTAAAGTTTGATTTACTAAAAGAAATGGATGTTTAAGATACTGGACAGTAGTTTAATCACACAATCATGGATTAATAATATGTATAATATATGTTACTGTAGATATTCTGCTGTTGTGTCATATTTTGATTTTTAGATTACCAGGAGGTAATAAGATATCAGTAACAAAGTGTTTCTGTGTGGTGAACTGCTGAATGTTCACTGAAGGGCATTACAGCAAAATTCAGCAGAACCTGTGTGATCCTGCTGATGACAAAATCAACTCCCAAGATAGTTTTCCAAGTGCAGTATTTTTCTCTGCAGACACTTATCAAGTCTGTGTGGCAGCACCAGGAGCCAGTGGGAGTTTTGGATATGTGGGGAATGTGAGTCTGGACTCCACATCTCCACAGCAATGAAGACGACAAAAGTTCAAAACCTCACTCTTGTTTGGCAACTCTCAAGTAGCTTAAGGTAACAATTTATGCCTACAATATGCCATATTCCTCCAGATAGTTGATACTATTTTTAAATGAAGAGAGAGGCATGAATCCAATCTCTGGACCCAACCTGCTCCCTGGACCGTGGGAAACATACCTGATGCAGAATATGCAACCGGAAAATCAAACTGGCCCTTATACTTAGTATTTCAAACTTAGGCATGCCCAGCACTCTACAAAAACAAATAAAGACAAATGTGAGAGAAGCAAATAGTTCATACCCTGAAGAGTTTACCTTTTAAGTTTCACAAGACTGTTGAATAAATTTCTGCTTGAGTCTGAGCACCCAATTAAATGGTAGGGGACAGAAAACCAAATGGAACTAACCATGAGCAGGAAAACGTGAAGAAAATGGTAAAGATAGATAATGTTGTTACATTGGAAATCAATGCAAATACTTGTGTATGTGCAGCTTGGTGTTTGTGTTTGTCTATTTTTACAAATATTATAAGACTATGATTTTAAGAAGGGACACCAGAAGAAAGGAAAATGTGAGGACTCAAAAAAAGTAGATGCTGGCAGGAAGCTAAAAGGCAGATAGATGTATATTAAGGAAAATTTAGGAAAAATCAGAAGAATCTGCGAATTGAGAGAAGAAATAATTTGTAGATATATAGGTGGCAGAAGTAAGAAAGGGCCTGTGTTTGATGGAAGGCTGTTTATGGTGAAATGTTAATTTGGTGACTAGACAGCCACAGCTTGTGATTTATGCAATGCTGAAACTTAGCCCAAATACAGAAGCTGTCGTAATAGATGCACAGCTCTGGAAAGACAGCAAAACATAAATATAAAAGAAGAGAAATGAGGTTAAACGCTGGCATAAGAGTAGCAGTGTTTCTGTCTGCGGTTTTACTAGAAAGCGGCAGCACAGTCAGAAGCTCAGATGACTGCCCCATGATACGCCTCACGCGATACGTACACACGTGATACGTGATGTAGTAGTAGGCGTATGCACATCAAGGGGACTTGTGCTACTTGGCAAATTTCTTAGCAAATCTGGGTAGATGCATGGCTGCTAAAGTTATGGTTAGAGCCTAACTTCCAGTCCAACTTTTTGGGTTTTTAGCTTATAGTGTTCACAAATAGATTGTTTTCAGCTGAAGCTTTCTCCATCGAGTGTTCATTTTGCCAGATCCTTTAAATTAAATCCATGAGTCTACTTAAGGAGTTTGCAATTATGGAAAAAAAAAAAGCCTTTTCTTTTACGATCTGCTAAGACTACTTTAGCTTCAGAGGCAGAAGAACATGTACCCACTGAGAATTGCAAGTGAATTCAGTCTTAGAAAGTCAACTTATTAAAGCTGTTGACTAATACCTGTACTGCAGTAGTACATTGAGCCTCCTGAGGATTTTCATTCAGTGCTATTTGCTGCTGCAAAGTTGCATGTAAAGACAGGGTCATAGCATGGTCCAGTATGGGTATATTTGTCCATGAAATTCACCTGTGTTAACAAGATTCTCAAGCAAAAAAATCTGGATTTTATATATATTTCTTTAAAGGAAAATGACACAAATTGTTCTTATTCTATAAAGCTCTTTATTCTATAATTTAACTTAGTGCAATGCTGAAGGCTAAAAACCTAATTTTTCAATGTTTTTCTTCAGTATTAGACTAGCTTCTTTGCTGACTTTTTCATTATACATATTTTAATTAAAAAAAAACAAACCCGAACAACCAAACAAAACAAATAAAACCCCTCCACAAATAAACCTGATATACGAAATAAGAACATACAAAAGATAAGGAACTTTTATGGTTTTCTTTAACACTGAGATTATCTTTATATTAACCTGTATCTATGGAAAGGGGAAAAAGCAACTTCGCATCTGTTAGTCTGACTTTGGTGGTTTGCAGAGTATTAGAATAAACAATGAAAGCTATCACAGTGAAAACAAACAAACAAACAAACAAAAAATGAAACCTATTTACGGAATGAAGACTATGTCAAGCTAATCTGATATCTTGATGAGATAACTTTATGTCAAAAGATACTTGTTAGTTATTGAAGATTCACCATTGATGGTGCAAAGATCTTTATCACTAACAACATCAACATACTGTAAAGCAATTTGATTTGCCCCAAGGCTGAGAGTAGGATAGGCTTTGTCTGTGTAAGTAGCAAAGGAGGGAGCAGAGATTTTAGCAATGACAACGATGGCATGAGAAGCAATGGTGTGCATTGGCTGTGTATAACTTCAGTCCCAAAAAGAAGAAGTTTTCTGACTGTCAGAAAGCGAAAATTCAGCAACATCTCTGCCTTGGAGGTAAATAACTGAGTTAAGGAGATGGAGCTCGATAAAGGGCTGGAACCACATGGCATGGGTGGCAGTTGCAGACAGCTGAAGCCAGTGGTCCAGGAGATCACTTCACTCTTGAGTTTCTATGCACTATTGTCATGTAAGATGCCATTATCCTGTGGGTGTGCACCTGTGTATGCTGATAAACGAAGTTAAAGCCAACTGTGCTGCAAATTACTTTAGAAAATGCCTTTGTGGCTATTATAGAAGCACTATACCATACAGTTTCCTAGCACAAATTAAAAAGGGGAAAAAAAAAGAAAAGTGAATTGGAAGAGATGAGGTTTTGTAAGCATCTTGTGTTGTGGTATCTCCATGGCTGCTGGGATCTAAAAAACAAATTATATTTATAGAAACTTTTATTCCAGTTTCTTATCATTTAATCTAGGATAAATGTGAGAATATTTTT
>NW_010206399.1:1080-34618 GCF_000695765.1 Mesitornis unicolor | reverse complement strand
TCCCTACTTTGTTTACAATGGCCACAGAGTGCACACTTTGCACCAAGAACCATTAAAGCTTCCTTGGTTGGTTTTTTTTGTTGCTTTTAAATAAATATTTTATTTGTAACTAAACAGTCTCCTCACAAACCAGAGAAAATCAGAGGAGTGAAAACCATGCTCACCACCATGGATACGATGCCCCAACATCCTGAAAGCTGTTTGGCTTTAGATTACTCAGCTGAATGCTTTCTATGGGTTGGCTACTGCAAGCCTGTTCCTCTGCACACCCCTTGGTACCTGGGCTTGCCCAAGCTCCTCTACAGCTCTGCCCACTGCGCAGATCTCCATCCATTGAACATGCAGTGACAAATGTCACAAACGGATATTTCCTTTGTCAGTTCATTAGTATGCTTTCAAGTACTCAGCTTGCAGTGTTCCCGGGATACAGTAAATTGTTTGTAGTTTGACTACCCAAAGCTTTTTGATCTCTGAAGACACTGTTAGCATGCAGTAGATGTGAAGTACTTTATGCCACTCTGAGAGAGGATTATGCTTCATGAAAGAAACAGCCTTTTCAAAATTTTTTCACAGTTGCAGGCTCTGAAATTACCCAGTGCCAGAAGACAGACACAGGCATTAACTTCGTTGTCTGCGCTGTTAACTTGTTTGAGCGGTCCCTGGAATGGTTTTTGCCTGGGCACTCAGCCCAGGCCTCTTCCAAACAATTTCTGGCCATGTTTTGAGAATTAGCACGGGCCAGGCACCATGCCCAACATGTAGTTTGGATGCGGGCACCCTTTTTTGGATGATAATAGACTTCACTAGTGCCAGATGGCCTCAGAGCCAGAGGGAATAAACATAGCCTGAGTGCCTATGCCATGTGCTAGTGCAGAGGATCTCTTGTTCTGTAAAACAGTATCTTCGCTTATGCATACGTGAGCATCTCCATGTTAACAAGCTGTAACCTAAAGGACTATGTTTTGCAAAGGGTGACTTCAGGCTAGGACTCTGTGGTATCCAGTATAGAGTGGGCATTAGACGATGCCTGGATGGCTGAAGAAATCACAGGCATGGATCAAACTCTTGGACCAAACGTCCAAAGCACTGGCCCAAATGGATCCTAACTAAAAACTGGCTTTAATCTCTTCTGTGCCCCCTCTGACCTGAGGATATATGTACATTTCTTTGGAGTTAGGAGTGCCTGAAATAATACAGGGGCTGTTTTACAACCCACCAGATGGGTGTTTTTAGCATACAAATTAGAAGGTATATGCTGTGTGCTTTAGGATGTGGTGTGTGTGTTCAAAGATGCAGCATCTACTGGGATGCTGTTACAAGGCTGTGTTGGTGGGAGAGAGCCAAAACAGATGTACCCTTGTCTATTATGAATTGGAAGCAGCTCCTGTTATGTTTGGGCACTGTCTCTCTGCTTATTGAAGTGATCCAAAATAGAGGTGAGGATTGACCTCAAAAGGAGACTGATCAGAGATCCAGTGTGTGGTTCCTACACTGGCCCTCTCTTACTGGAAACTGCAGCCATGCCCCAAAGTGCTGTGACCTTGGGCACAAGACCCTAAGCCCTTGAATATCCTTGCAGATTTTAGGTTATCTGTGAAGCCTGTGAGCTAAACTATTTTCTTCCACACATTCTGACAGCAGGATGAGAAAAGATGTCTGCACTGAATTCCTTGGTTGTTTTCTATGATTGTCAGTTAATAGGGCTGAAATAATACAAACTGATTATTAAATGCTGAAGAAGTTAAGTCTGCTGATGACACAGGGGTGTCCAGACATGTAAGTGTCTTGGCTGGGTTATAACAGTTTCAGTTCCACTGGGGAACACCAATAAACTCTGCTAAGAGTGGTTTTAGCCCCATAGTCTTTAGGTCAGACAGTGAGCCAGAAAGGCTTTCATGTTCAAACTCTTCTAGTTTGAAAATTTGGGATTAAAGTGACTTCTTGGGTTTTTTTAGCTTTCAAAATAATAAACCTGTGTGGAGGAACAAAACCTGCTAGAATACGTTTTCATTAAATAAAGAACACTTTAGGAAAAACATCTCATTAAGGGAAATAAAGACATTAAAACCTGCTCTGGATGTCAAAAAGTTATGCTAGTGATTATTATAATTAGCATGAATTAGTATTGTTAGCATTTTGGTTTTAAAAAATAGTTTTGGAGACCATGAAATCTTCAGGGGATAGACACGAAAACCCTGACTGAGCAAAGAGCATGTGTCTGAGAGAAGCTTGTTGCAATTAGAAAAAGCTGCTGAAATGCATTACAGAGTTGTGAATTGAGCAGCTTATTTCAATATTGATGTTGTCACTGGAAACAGGCAAATCCTTTGCTACTACAACTTTCAGTCTGGATATTTAGGTCCATCTTAATGTGATGGTTTGATACTGCTGTAGTTCAGGAGCTGATTTATGAGGTAGACATCTCCACTTATTGAGGGAAAGACAAGTGGCTGGAGATGGTAACTTCTTCAGCCATGTGGTTTTTATCCACTGCCACAAAGCTGCTGAAACCGAGAGATGGCGAGGCCAACTCATGTCTGCGGAATGGGCTTTGCCAAAGAGAAAAATACAGTTATGATTTATGTCAGAATGAACTGTATTGATAACGTGAGGTAAATTTTCAGTGCTTGTTTGGGAGGGGGGATTACTTGTCAGCAAGAAAATAAAACTGATGCCTCTCCTGATAACAGAGGTGCTGGGATATTTTTCAGTTTGGCTTGTCTGTGTTATTCAACTTAATCTTGGTTCATAGAGGGAGATTGTGAAGAGCAAAGCCAAAAACTCAAAGAAAAGGAGATCCTTTTTAGTGAAGCAGAAAAGTGCTGGCTACCTTATGAAGAAACTGGATTTTTCTGTTCAGAGGCAGTTGAACAGTCCTGGAGACACCAGAAATGAAAAACTGTTGTCTTCAACCATATCTGTTTAACTGAAAGTTTACACAATTTCAAGACAACTATTTATAAGAGGAAAAAGTGCATACCTCTTCCATGTCCTGTACAGTATTTGCCAAATTTCTGACATTTTTGCTAGCAGTGCCCTTAAATGCCCTGGAAATACTTGTTATAAATTTCTGTCACTGATTAGGAATGACACAGCGTATATTAACTTCAACAGCTTGTTGACAACAAGCTTGGTGACAGACAACAGTAGATGCTGGAATGTAGTCGTTTTTATAGCTACTGGACAAAAAAAAATTACTTTATGGCCTAAATAAATTTACCCTGTCAAGACATATATAAGGTTCTTATATACCTCTTTTTGCTACATCGAAGAGGAAAATAGCCTTTTTCACTCCCTACAGAAGGTTTATTCCTGTTTTCATGGAAGAACATTGTGAGACTGGTATAGTAGGTATTTGAGGGTGTATCTGTGCAGGAACAATATATTGTAGGCATACAGAAGTAAGTGTTCGCTGGTGTGCTCTGTGATAGACCCTTGGCTGAGAAGCTGTAGTAAGCACTAGGAAGAGAAGGCAGCAGCTTCCCACCACGCACGGTATAGGTATCATTTCAGATGCAAATTTTACCCTCCAAATGGCTGCAATCCATGGCCACCAGAAATAACTGCCCCATGTGGGCAGTTGAGATGCAATCACGCTGTTTCCCAAGAAGATGAAGAGGTAATTTCAAGCCTGCACAGCCCTTTGGCCATGTGAAAGCTACATACCCAAAGTATGATCATTTTACATGGCTTCATGTGTGATGAAGTCACTGCTTTCTCATGATTCACAGACAAATAAGAGCAACCATCTTGTACTCAAACTATCTGGTTTATCTCATTTTCTGTTTTACTACTCTGTGTTTTTACAATGCCCATGCATCGGGGCCTCTGTGGTGACGGATCATAGATTTCAATCGTTCTTTGGCTTACCACTTCCTTCTTGTCCAACAAATTGAAGTCTTTAAAAGAAAAGACAGTTACTTAGGAAATCAAGTGGTTGAGCTTTGTGGACAGTCTCAGTTTTTATGTTGGTGCATACTGCAGTGCTCTTGTGAAAGAGCAACCTAACTGCCACTTGCCACGGCTTTTATTTGTAATATTTTGACCAAATGATGATACACACATTTTAAAAAAGATAATTAAATTTCTTTTTCAAATTAGAATTACTTTTTATTTATGTTTACACGGCTTTTGTCTTGAATGTCTGAGACTTTGTTACATTTTCAAAACTCAGATATTTATTTTCTTTAAAATTATCTTCTCTTAAAAAAAAATCCCTTCTTCTCTACTCTTAACTTACCGTTCCTTCCCTTCCCTTCCCTTCCCTTCCCTTCCCTTCCCTTCCCTTCCCTTCCCTTCATTAATTTTTTCCTAAATATAGAGGATAAGTTTGTACAGTGATATTATAGAGTAAGAGATGACAGAAAAAATGCATAGATTTATAATGTAACACTATTTCAGTCATTAGACTTGCAAAGAACAAGAAGAAATGGTAAACAGAAACTCTCCTTTATGGTTCTCCAGATATGAACAGAAAATGTGAAATAGGACCTTTCTGACTGCAACTTTCCAAAAAAAAATTGTTATGCTTGAATCTAGTATATGTAGGAGTATAAGTATATATACACGTAGAGAAGGATAGCAAAGCATATTTTCCTAACCTTAGCTAAGGTTCATGCACACTATTACTTTTCGCTGTCACGTTCCACAGTTTGATGCACACAGACACTACACCCCACTTCCTGTGCTTTGGGTACTGTAAAAGCACCACTCATGATAACCAGTGTGAAACCTCGAGCAGTGGGAGGACTTGCAGCTTGCTTTTCTCACTGTGAAGAGAAATAAAAGGGGTTATATACAGAAAAATAGAGGTGCTTGTAGGAAACTCTTGATTTTTGACAGGTCCACTTTAACATGCCGGCTATGGCTCAGATAGTAGCAAGTGGTCCTACACTGATGCAGATGAAAGGTATTTGCTAATTTACAATCAGGTGTCCATAATGGTAAGCATAAGTGATGTTTCAGTCACTAAACAGACTCTGTTATACTCTGACCCTGCTTCCCCTTCTCTCAGAAGAAGTAATGATTAGATCCATATTTTTTTGACCAGAAAACTGGGGACACTTGACCTGGGGGAAAAGGTGTTCATGGAGGGGTGATCATAACAGCTCTGACCAGAGTTTCTGGATGTTGGGTGCTATGTGGTAGTCAAAAGGGAGAGAGTTATTGTGGTTTTGCCACAAAACTCTTAGTATAAATTCTGAATGATGCTTAAGCAGATGACTAAAATGGCAAATGGAGGAGTGGGGGATATAAAGGGAATTAAAGAGTGATACCTAAAGTATATGTAAATCTAATGCAGCCTCTTACACAGCTGATGTCCTCTAATTTACATCTGGGGAAAGAAGTGTGCACAGAGACTCACCCTCAGGTGCAGACATGGGCCTCCCATCAAGCAAGCCAAAAAGTGACCGTTCCCCGTAACGTTATGTGTTACAGCTCTGCACAAGCTGTGGCTAACCTCCAAGCTCCAAGAGTTATGGTGTTTTCATCATATGTCGTTGTGAGGCAAGCTGGGTCCCTCTGCCTGCCAGGGTCATTGCAGCCAGTTCTGCAAACTGTGCCGGTTTGCTGCAGATGGGCTGTGGCTTGCCTGGTTTTCTCCCTCTCATGCAAGTAGGTGTGTGTGAGGCTGCTTTATGCCATCACTTCTCATAGCCAAGGAGAGAAAATGTAGGCCTGAACATGATCTTCTACTTGTGGTTGGACCATGACCAGACTGCTTCTGAAGGTGCAGATGTGAGGGAAAGAGCCTTCACTGCTGTCTCACCACACTCCAGCCTCTTGCAAGCTTTCTCATCAAATGCATTCCTGTACCATTAACAGTCCTGTCTTGCTAATTGCCACATGCTTTTGCCTTCATTGCTGGTGGAACTCAAGCAGCCCCTGCCCCAGGGTGGTCACTGTAACCCCTGTAGGTTGTGAAAGGTCAACACCAGACTCTGAAATGGACATTTCTAGGGTAGTGAAATGCACGTGAATGGGTATCTGATAAATTTATGACACATACCAACACCTTGACTGCATTTTCATTAACAGATTAAAAAATATCAGGGAACACTCAGAGTTCATATGTTAAATTATTAGAAAGACCCTTAGCACAGACCTGACCCACTTCAATTATTGTTTCCTAATTATCATCAGATCCATCAGTAGATAGCACAATACCATTTAAAAGTGTTCATTAGAAAGGAGGTGTCTGTATATCTGAATAGTGAAGCTAGTGTTGTTTGGTTGGAGAGATACGCAGCTGGCATTATTGATATAAGAACTGTTTCTCTCAAAAATTTTCATAATGAGACAGATTAGGTTTTTTTCAAAATTTCTATATTATTTATCCCAAGTTATTTATATCCTGAGGTTTTAATAGAAGTGAATGTTGGGGTTTTTTGTGGTTTTTTTTAGTTTTCTTTTTTTTCCTTTTCAAATGTTAAGACATGAGACAGAACAGCTAAATTATACATGAGAAAATGTCACCCTGAGTTGCATGAGTGCTTGCAAGGCACAGAACTGCGGGAGGAGGGACTGGTTCAGGAACAGATTTCCACCTCAGCAGTGGGTATATAACATGGCAGACTTGCCAAGCTGAAACCTATTTATTTCAGCCTCTGTACCTTTCTTGTGCCTATTAACAGTATTATCCCTTATGGAAGTGGGGTTCTTATTCACTGGCAGACATTTAGGCTCAAGTAATTTGTGCTCTCTTTATGTACACATCTACACACAAGTTGTGACAGAGTGGCTATAACCAGTCCCACAGTCCATGAGTGCTTGTCATGTAATTGGCTGCTAGGCTGAAGATTAGAATTAAAAGGAACCTAATGAAAATAAATTTTTGTTAATGAAGCTGAGCTAGCTGGTTGGAAATAATATCCTGTGTTTAAACTGGGAATGAAGACACTGCTCTGAGACTTGCCCTTGGAGCAGAAAAACAAAGACTTCGTGACAAGCTGCTGGCAGTATGTGGGTGCTATCACTGGGATGAAGAAAGCACAGCAGAACTCCATGGGTTTGCTATGGCAGAAAGCAGAGGTACAGAATAAACAGTCACTAGAATTCATGCCAGTGGGTTTTGTTTGTGCTGTTCCCATATGAAGAATCATGGCTCAGACATTTCATGATCTCTGTGGGAGCTTGGTTTGGTGGTCCAGCACTACCAGCTCATTTCCATGCTGTTCAAAACCAGCCTATTTGTCAGTCCAGCAGAGAGGAACAGAGGAATTACATTTTCTGAAAGCAAGGTTACTTGCGGATAATACAAGACAGAGAGTAGCTGGTTAGTCAGCAGTATCACCCCTCTGCTGTCGCCAGGCAGAAATAAGCCACCCTGAGCTCCTGATGCATATGAGATTCAGGGCCAGTGATCTGCCTGACGTTTGTGGTAGCATATCAGTATGTTTGTGTCAGTGTATGGTTTTGCTGTGTTAGTGTCACTGTCAGCTCTGCTGTGGCATCCAGGAAAGGTGAAAACCTTCCCCCGCTCTTCAGGGTAGTGCACCAGGAAAAATCCACTCCTGACGGCCTTTCTCTCTCGTGTATTTCTTGAAAGAAATGCTCTGCCAATTTTGACTTTTACAGAGGTGACCCTGAATTCAAGAAAGATAGAATGGCAGAATCGGGATGAAAAACTGACCAAAGAGAAATACGATCTGAGAAAGGTGCAGTTCTTCTCAGGAAGTGAAAGGAAAGCCACTTTTGGAAGCCACATTTGCTCTAATCCTGTTTCTAATGCAGTGATGTCTTGGCAGAAATTTTCCAGTTCCCTTTAAGGTATTGCTGGGGGCTGCCCTTTTGTGATAGTTTTGACCTCAGTGGGAGTTAAGGACTCTCAGTAAATCATTAAATCAGGTCCTTAGAAAAAAGAAAATACTCTATCTTACTAAGCATCCAGAGACAAAGCCAAAAACAGTTTTAAAGGTGAATCAGATCTGGGACATAAATGAACTCATCATCTCATTTTCAATATAATCCACTCCTTATCATAAATCAGAAAACATATTTCAAGATAATTACAGCTCTTTTGAAAAGGTTAGTTCTAGTAAAATATAACACAGCATCTAACTAACGAGGACACTTAAGAAAAACAAGTGGATTATTTTCAGTTTTAATCTGAGTACTGTGAAGAAGACTCTCTTCCAAGCTCTGTGCCTACCATTGAATGGAAAGAGGCTTTCAAGTAACTCTTGGCAAGGGGTCTTTGTCTACTCACTCACAGTTAATTAGCAAAAAAAATGAGGATAAACTTTGAGAAAATTCTATCTACTTTTTTCTTGTAAGATCCCCATTTTTTAGATTGTTTAGATTGTTTCCTTACATTAATCTTAATTTCTTCACACAGGTTATCCTGTAGGTAAGGGGTAATCAAACTGAACTTCAGTCGGAAATAAATTTTTGGATTTTTTTTTCTTTGCAAATTTTCGTCCATGTGTGAAGGGGCTGTTTCCAAAATCAAACTTAGTATAAGCACTGTTCTCCACATAGTCTCTACTGTAGACTTTACACGAATGTAGGACACTGAATTTAACCTCTGCCATGTTAATGATCTTCCTCTCCTATGTTAACCCACAGATGTCTAAAATACAGCTTCTGTATATTAGAAATTGTAAATATTACAGCTGTGTTGCATCTCCAGGACTGAAAGTATAATTTGATTCCTAATCCTATGTTCTCTGTGTGATGAATTGTATTATGTACATGAGTTGGTTTTCCATATTAATTTGGTTTATTAACTCGAGCACTGAATCAGCTCTCAACCTCACACACTCCCAGTTCTTAAACACAGGTTCCCTGTAGCCCCCTGCCTTTCTTGAATTTTGTAGAATTCTTCAGATCTTCAGATTTGGAATGACATAAAGCATTGATTTACAGCTTTCCAGTTATTAGACATCGTACTGAGACTTACTGAAGTAGAAGGGTAAGTGCTAGTAATTAATCAAGGCAATCTGGCTGTGCGGGTGTGATGGAAGTGAATCAGTTCCCAATAGGAGATTTAATTGAAAAACATTAAATTTAAAAATGAACTGGATGAAGTCAGGGGATTAGAACATAATTCTTTCAATCCTGGCAATTTAAAGAAAGAGAAAACTCTTTCAGAGGGAGGAACTGCATAATGCATTGATGGGCCATCAAACACTAATTGCAGGCTATCAGGTAAAAGTGACACCTGGAGATTTAATACTGGGTATTTGGATGCAGGCCACAGGATAAAGATATCTTCCTAAATGTGAGTAGAGATGAATTTAGGCCAGCAATGCTTGTTTGATATGAATGACAGCCTAACTATATTTCATCGGAAGTGAAAGAGAGGTCTGAAAGTGCATTCAGGGCACTTTATTCAAAAGATCTGATCATGGTAATTTCTTCATACATTGACGAAATGCCGTGGCCACCCATAACACTGAATGTTTCCCTCATCTCTGCTTATCACCTGGGTGGTGTTGCTCTGACTGGTGATTTTGAAGACTGCACAAATAATACAAAGATGAAAGAAAATTAGACAGTCACAAACATTTTAGAACTTTTCCCTCTGCACAGCTCTTTTCCTTCTTGAGACCTCTGTTGAGACAACAGGAGAAAGCACTGGCAAGAAGACCACTTCATTGTGATCACAGAATCACACAGAATGTTAGGAGTTGGAAGGGACCTCGAAAGCTCATCCAGTCCAACCCCCCTGCCAGAGCAGGATCCCCCTGCCAGAGCAGGATCGCCCAGACCAGGTCACACAGGAACATGTTCAGGCGGGTTTTGAATGTCTCCAGAGAAGGAGACTCCACAACCTCTCTGGGCAGCCTGGGCCATGCTCTGTCACCCTCACAGTAAAAAAGTTTTTCCTCATGTTCAGATTGAACCTCCTATGCCCCAGCTTGCTCCCATTGCCCCTTGTCCTGTCATTGGCTGTCACTGAGAAGAGCCTGGCTCCTTCCTCCTGACACTCGCCCTTTACAAATTTATGAACATGAATGAGGTCACCCCTCAATCTCCTCTTCTCCAAGCTAAAAAGACCCAGCTACCTCAGTCGCTCCTCATCAGGGAGATGCTCCACTCCCTCCATCATCTTTGTGGCTCTGCGCTGGACTCTTTCAAGCAGTTCCCTGTTCTTCTTGAACTGAGAAGCCCAGAACTGAACACAATATTCCAAATGCAGTCTCGCCAGGGCAGAGTAGAGGGGAAGGAGAACCTCCTTGTGATCCTACAAAATCTAATGGACTGAAGACATTGTTATCAGTGACAGCAGAACACTTCCATGTGGTTACTCTGTATAGTGCTTATGTAAATGTTTTCAACTACAGACGTGGATTTGCACTTTTTCTGTATTTCCTTTGTATTCTTACAACGTCTGGTTGCATGATTTGAGTTCCAGTAGCCAGCGAGGCTGATGTGAAGCACATTTATCCTGCAAAGCCTAAATCTGGACCTGTGTTCCACCATGTAGCTGTTGTTACACAGCAAGGCACATTATAGACGGAAACACAGCTGCTGGGAAATACCACTGACAAGAACAGACACTTCTGAGAGATGAAAATGAACATTCAGCCTTGACCTTTTGGTTTGCTTACCATGAAAACGGAAATGTCATTGTCTTGCGTATTTATAGAACACTGACTTAAGTCTTGAATCCCTTTTATGCTTTTAGTGAGAAAATGTGAGCATGTCACCTGCTACTGAGGTTGAAACCGCAAAACCAAAAGGAAAGAAACAAGTATCTTAACACTAAACAAACTTCTTGCATCTCATTTTGACTGACTGACTGTCATGGGTGATTTTCAGCATCTTTAATAGTAGTGAGCTATCAGTTTTTCTGAGAATACAACCTGATTTTGTTTTAATCACTTAATTATTATTTCAGAAGGTGCCTTTAGAGTTGCTCTGGTGTGATGGGGCTGGTAAGGCTGAGCATCTAAAAGTCCTGGCCTTGTGGGAAATCCTGGCAGTTGGTAGTAATTTGGAGGCTGGATAATGAAGACTGAATGTATTAAATTTCTGTAATTTAAAAATATTTCTAAGCTGATATTGGTCACAAAGGGGCAAACTGTTAGAGGGGAAACACGTTCTGTAACTGTCATGGGTGTTCAATGTAGCAGTTCCTAAAATAAATGCTTTGAAATCATGACAATAAGTTCTGCATAAAAACTGATTAAGCAGAGGTTAAGAAGATAAGAGAGAAAGAAGGGTCAGCTCTTTTCCTCATTCATGTTTCTATACACTTTAGCTCATCTGCCTGTGATTTTTTATCTTTGTGTCAGCCTTTTTGGGACAGCAGTGCAGTCCTTAGGACAAGCAGATCAAAGGTGTGTTTATTCCAGATTTCTGCCTTACTGGGCAGGAATCAAAGCTTAGAAAGTTATGTTATATTGTGTAACTCTTATGTAAAGATAGCTTCGATTTTTTCTACCCTAGATAATTTTATATAATCTGTAAATTCATCACTTACCCCATTCACCAGTTCATATGTGAATAGATTAAACAGTTTTTGTTCAGAAACCTGTTGAATTCCTGAGGTAATTTCTTTGTTTATGCCCACTCTGGTTTCTGCTTTTAACAAATTATGAAAACACAATAAACCTTTCTTTCTTATATAATGACTGGTTAGTTTTTTACAATTTGATGGAAAGGTGTTTTGTCAAAAGACTTCTGGAAATTAATGTAGTTCTGTGAATCACACTGCCACTGACAAGATACCTGCTGACTCTCCAGTGAATCCTAATAGTTCTGTATCTGAGCCTTGATTTTCTACTGTGAAAGCTGCTCTAGTATAACCAGGACATCAAGTGTTTAAACAGATCTATATTTTTCATGGCTTCACCTCCACAGAAGTCAGACTTTCTGGTGTGAGTGTACATGCACCCTCTCTCAATCCCCTTCTAAAAAGGGGCTTTTCACTTGCTACTCTCTATTCCTGAGGAAGATTTAGCCAGTAGATTTCCACTACAGCAGCAATTCAGTAGTCTCACAGTTTGATTACTGTACCACTTGGTGTTACATGTAATAGAGCCCAAGTGATTCCTTAGCATTTATTTTGTCAGACTGTTCATAAAAGTTCCCTACTGACATTTTGGAGGTTCCTCAAACTTGTCCCTTATAAAGAAAGTGACTGTGAATATCTCTGAGCTAGTCTGAAGTGGATGAGGATAAAAGGAATTCATCTAACATTTTTGTTATGACTTTAACTTCTTTTTTAGTTCTATTACTGCTGCAGACAGTACAATTTTTCTGCCAGGGAGAATAGAAGATCTTATTTACTGAAGTTAATCTTAAAAATTTGGTTTCATCTGCCTTTTACGGTTTTACATTTCATTTATCTGAATTTATACTCTTTTTTGT
Source organism: Mesitornis unicolor (assembly GCF_000695765.1). Taxonomy (NCBI): domain Eukaryota; kingdom Metazoa; phylum Chordata; class Aves; order Mesitornithiformes; family Mesitornithidae; genus Mesitornis; species Mesitornis unicolor. The sequence goes on along the minus strand of NW_010206399.1, from coordinate 22,297 downwards.
TTCCATTCTTCAGATAAGACTTCTGCATTTTGAAGGAAATCTTTCTAACTTTAAATGCCTGCCTTTATTGTTGTTCAGTGGTTCTGACTTTGGTGGGTCCTTTTTGTGTTTCTCTTTGATTAGAAGGTACTAGTTACAGTGAGACTCCTGTTTAGTTGTCTTTAAACAATCTCATGTCTGTCTGCAAGGATTTCTTCTATGTGTTCCTTTTAATTTGTTTTTAACAAGCTTCTTCATTTTTATGTTGTTCTCTTTTTTTGAAATTAAATCTACTTCATTCTTGCAAATGCTAAATTTGAATATATAGCAGTCATAATTACAGAGCAACTCTTCAAGAGTAACGTTGCAAACCACATCTCATCCGCTCAAGACTAAGCCAAATTTCTCCTTTACTTGTGGGTTTTCTGACTAGCAAGTTTAACAAGTGGTCATTCATGATATTTAAAACTTGTATCTCTATATAATTTCTCACTCACATTCCTTCAGCCTACATGGATATAACTGAATTATCACATTTTTATCATCTGTTCTGCTCTGCCAGCTTCTCTGATCTCTGTCTAAGCATGTTTAAGACCCATCGTCAACCCCTGGCTGGTAATACTGAACTTCCTATTAATGCAAGAAACTTGAAACTGTACAAATTGTTGCATTCCTTCTGGATACAGTTAAATTGTTTACCTTATCTTCCTCATTTAGCTTTGTCTTCTCCCCTTCTCTCACTCATATTGCATTATAGCATCACTTTAACTTTGTATTCCTATCTCATTTCTGTCAGAGAGTAGCAGGTGTGCTGCTGGTCTATGACCCAGAGCTGGTGATGGTGATGTTTTCCATCAGCAGCCTGGTCATAATCAGGTAAGGGAAGACACTGACAAGGATGTGGTCTGCAATAGCATGGGGCATGGCTGGCTGCAAGACTACCTACAGTGCAGTTCAGGCTAGGACTGTGGGCCCGATCTTGAGCTTAGCTGCATCCCTGGGCTCCAAGGGCAGAGGGTGAGGGTGTCTCAGATAAGGCTGGTTGGGACAATTAAAGCCTCTCAGAGCACTCAGGACCATGGCAATTTGTATTCTGACATGATGATGTTACACAGTCTGGCTTTCTTCTACCTATTCCACCTATAACCTCTTTCAAAGCCAGAATTCAATAATCTTTTTTCAGTTATCTAACATTTGTAAAGAAACACAGACATCCGTGACAGGTTACCAGTGGAGTTTGGCAGTGATCTCTCCTGGGACTTGTACTGTATAAATATTCATTGCTTTGCAATGAGTAACAAGAAGCAAAAGCAACAAAATCTCAGCAATATGTGTAGGTTTTCAAACACCCCTGTGTTTAGCCACTAAAAAACAATTCTCACCCTGCAGTTCAGCTCTGAGGCTCTACCTAAACTAGTGAATTGAACTGGGCCAGTGCTTAAGCAATGAATCCTGATCACCCATATTGTTAGCATGCTCTCTCAGACTGTTTTTAGCCAGGCCAACAAAAGCTGTGTTCCCAGACAGTGCTTGGCATTGGACCTGAGACTGTTCCCAGCTGGGTAATATGGATGTTGCCACCCTGTTTTGTACGGGAGGAGCATTTAGTTGCATGAACTAGAGCTTACTGTAACCTGTGGTGTTCAGGATCAAAGAATGGCTTGTGGTCTGTTTTGTTTACTAGCACGGACGTAACCTCAGTGTCTGACTGTAGAGTCAGCCTTAGAATATGCAAGTAGATAAAATGGGTCTTGAGCTATTTTCTGACCCTAAGGACAATGGGTACAGCATCCATGACACCAAACTGCTGAACTCCATTTCTTTTTGTTTCACTTCCTTACGCTGGATAGCTCTATCCCAGCTGTTTCTTGGTAAAGATCCCTTGCCTGTGCCCATCCTGAACAAAGCCCATACATTGCCAGGAGGTGAGCCTAAATTGTGCAGGGTTTGTGCTAACAGTTTAAGAGTATGGATACCGATGCGTCATTGCATTTGTCTGCAGCCTGATCTTGTTTGTCTTTTAATAGTTGATATGCCAGCTGCAGAAAAGCAGCAGCTTATGAAGGATAATGGCTTTGTCTCCTTTGTAATGAACTGAGAATTAGCTGCCTGAGTGCTCTTCTAGCACCTGCAAGATTTGTACCTGTACCTGAATAATGCATTTGTCGTGGTTTACCTCTCACAGAAAACCCAGTACAGCATGGCTCTGCGATGGAGATGTCAGGGCACAGCAGGGCTGGGAGCAGCAGCGGCTCCTGGGGTAGCAGGGCAGGGCCTGGCAGCCAGGGCCTGTCCTACCACCCCAGCCAGAAGCAGGGCAGCAGGGGGGCACTGTGGCAACTCCAGTTTCAGGCATTTCCCTGGGTCCAGGGCCAGGCCGAGTCCAGGCCGGGCCATGAGCCCATGGGTGTGCCTGGCTTGGTAGGGCCTATGGCCAGGCAGGGCTGTGGGGAGCTGGGGGCCAGTCCTGCTGCAGTGTTAATGGGGCAGGGACCAACAGTCCTGAGGGCCTGAAATGAGGTCCTGGGCTGGAGAAAAGGTGAGGGAAACCTCAGGGTGTGCAGGGGCAAGCAGGGCTGGAGGCACCCTAGGGACCCTGTCTTTCAGTCAACCAGTTTCATTTTGTTCTTCCTTCGCTGACCTTCTGGAGCAAGTGGCAGTATTTTCACAGTCAGTTAGATGACCCTAGCCCAGAAAAAAAATTTATAACTAAGAAAGTAATATAATTTGTTACACCTACAGTGAAATCTGAATATCTAGCGCCCTTTTGTGTGGGCTGACTGCCATTTATTTGCTTTGCTGATAACAATGAAACCTTCAACTTTGGCCTCCTCCATTACCTATTGATTCCTCTGTTGAAATCAGCAGTGGCCTGGGTCAATGTACGGTGCCCACTAAAAATCCGTAACAACTTTCAGTTCTGTAACGTCTGTATCTTCCAGAGGACTGGAAGTGATAATTTTTACCTGTGGATCTCTGTTATATTCATAGGTGAAGAGGCAACAGATCTTCCATAAATATTTTTGTGTTGCTTTAATTTTTCCATACTGGCACTTTAAAAATTACTAACACTTTGCAAAGTGATTAAATCAAAATAGGAAGCTACTAGAAGCCAAAGGTTTAGCAAGTACACAGAGTACTCTATATATCACCTCTGAATTTATAAATTGTTTGGATATTATTTCTAGGAAAAAAACCCAAACAAACCACTTTTTTTCCTTCCTCTCTGCCAGGGAGAAAGATCTGATCCAATTTTTTTTTACAGGGAACATTAACAACAACATATATTCTGTTTAGTGTGAAATGACAGTTTTCACATGATGTAGGTAAATCTGGTTTTGTACTGTAAATTGCCAATTTTAGACACTAAAGAAATCTTAATTGTCTTCTACTAATATTGTGTATTAGAAAATGATATCCACTGTAGTCAGTGAGGTTGAGGTTGTGAGAAAGATAATATTTTTCTCTACATTTGTGAAAAATATGTGTAAGTTCCTTCACAGTTGTTTTTGGAGGGGTAATAATCTCAATTAATTTATCATAGGTTTCTTTTCTAAAATAGCGTATTTGAGTAGTAAACCATTAGATCTATTTTTGGTTATGATTTGTCTTATCCTGAGAGGTGCTTCAGTTCTTTGTCTTAAAGTTCTCTCTGAATGTTCCTCCTTGAATTCAGACCCTGTTCAATCCCCACAGGGTCATCAGTTTGGGTATCATGCTGGACAAGCAAGTATACAATGACAATTGCTCTTCTTCCTTTCATATGGATATTGTAGCTCATCTTTCATGTCTAATCTCCCACTGACTCGGGTTCAATAAAATATACAAATTATATTAACATTATTTTAAAGCAGCCTATTTACAAGTACTGTGGTGAAGTTCTCATAGTATTTCCATTTACTAGCAGCTGTCAGTGAATGATGCTGTCTCTTCCTTTTCATAAGCAGCTCTGATTTTCTCTAGCTGCCCAGTGAAATTAGTCTTCTGCTGCTGTCACAGAGTAGCATTTCAATAGGGTCTATTAGATACTTTCCTCTAAGCCTATGATGAATTGTGAGTGTCATACAAAGAGTGCCTAGGTTTCCATGGGGGAGGTTAGAGGCTGGTAGAGCAATTTTTTTTGCTTATATGGTAAAGAGCTAAAGACATCCTTATAACTAAAGAACATGACAATGCCTTTTGGCATGCTCAGTTCTTTCAACTGCTCTGACAGACTGTCTGTCTTATTTCTGAAAACAGCAATTAGCCTGTTCTGTAACATGGTTAATGTTTAAATATATTTAATTGAAGCATATTGCTCAGGCAAGAGGTGGCTTGAGGGTCTCAGGGTTGATGTCAGTAAGACACATAAACTGTATTTAGTACAGCCCTTTGATAATTCCTTATGCTTAACATATATAAAAACCCAACCTTACCCAACAACAATAGTCTTGTTTTGGTGATATTATAAATAGCATTCTGTCAGCATAGAATTGCTTCTGGCACACAGAGTACTGCATGGCTATGGAAAATAAGAGGCTGGAAAGCTAACCTGGTATCTCTCAGAGAATTATTTTAGAGGAATTAACCATTTACACATCTGCTACCTGAGAGTGGGATAGTCACTTTAGCATCTCTCAAAAGTCTCAAAGGCAGAAGTCTCTCTGTAAACTGGCATTCTTACAAACTATTTACTAAACCTCTTGTTGACCTTTTCAAAGGAATCATCAATTCTTAATATCCTGATTCAGCTTTGAAAGGGCAAATATCCATAAAAAGCCTGTATTTTCCAAACAGTTTTCAATGTGTTTGGAACAAAAAACATTGTGACTTGAACTTCAGATAATATATTAACAGTAACAGTCAATTGAAGGAAAAAATGAAATTGGAATTTAATGGGACTAAATTCTTGCTACAGTTATACAAATTCAACAAGTAAATTTTTATTATTGTTTCTGCTAATGAAAAATACTAAATACTTCCAAAATAGATCTCTTGTACTTATCAGAAGGGCTGTAAAAGGAAGGAAAATCTGACCTCATACATCAGAGCCTGGTGTCTATGAACACTGGTGCAGTCAATTATCAAAAACTAAGCCTATGAAGAACATAACATTCGGTGAACAGTTTCCAGACTTGTGAACATCTTCTCCAGTTAAAAGCATTCATTCAATCATGAGAGTGTCATCTGTGATGAATGCAGAGTCACATCCTTGCCATTTTGCAGAATATATTTTGCAAAATTAAACAGTTTTTCTAATTGTTTTTCTTTTCTGCTTTTCAGTGAATAATACTTTCACTTAATTTAGTCATCAAAAATGGAAACACATAAATAAAGATGGTGCCAGGGAAATAATTTCCTGTCACAGAAACCAAACCCTTGAGACAGAAATCAACTCTGATTTAGAAAATGAAATGAGAGAACCCCTAAACCAAACAGGAATCAAGTCCTTAAAATTGAGTGTGTAAGTGTGAACCCTTTGTTGGATTTGCTTCATTATAAAAATATAGACAAACTTTTCTATTTACTTGTATTTTCTTTCTGGAATTTTTAAAATGTTCTTATGTCATGCTTTGTAGCTTTCCCTCAGAGCCATCCAGTTTAGTGTCTCTCCTTGTTATTTATAAAAGATGGGATTATCTCCTGAAGCTGAACATTTCAAAAATATTATGAGAATCTTCATCAGCACTAGTATATTCAGTTATGTAAAATTTATTATTATCATACTGTTTTTAGGCAGCAGAGGAACAAACAGGACTTTAAGACATAGAGAAGCATTGTCTCAGAGGCTTTGAGCCTTGTGTTGCTGTTTCTTATAGTAAAACCTTATGCTTCTAAATAGAGTAGATATGTGAAGGAGTAAATATTTTTTGTCTAGAACTTCAATTATCATTGTTTTTGTAGAGATCATAGGATCATAGAATCATAGAATAATTCAGTTGGAAAAGACTTGAGATTATTGAGTCCAACCATAACCTGTCTATTACTAAACCATGTCTCTAAGCACCTCATCTCCCCATCTTTTAAATACCTCCAGGGATGGTGACTCCATCACCTCCCTGGGCAGCCTATTCTAGTGCCCAGTAACCCTTTCCGTGAATAAATTTTTCCTAATATCTAATCTAAACATCCCCTGGTGCAGCTTGAGGCTATTTCCTCTCATCCTATCACTTGATACTTGGAAGAAGAGACTGACTCCTACATCCTCCTTTCAGGAAGTTGTAGGGATAAGGTCTCCCCTCAGCCTCCTCCAGCCTAAACAGCCCCAGTTCCCTCAGCTGCTCCTCATATGACTCATAAGATAAGGCACTTCCTTGGAATTGAAAGCAATCAAGTACCCAAATCCACAGTTTTCCAGAGGCCAAATCCATGCATATGGAGGTAAAAGGCAGTGCAGCGATCTTGCAATTTTGATCAACTTCAGTTTCTTTCCCCAGTGGGGTTAGCTATGTGTAGCTTCCTTTCCTAAAGGGCCAAGAGGAAACTCCATAATGGTCTGAAAAATCAGCCTAGAATTCATGGAGTAGTTACGTGGTCTTTCTCAAAGAACCACCAGAGCTGCTTACCATTATTATTAGAATTCTTTCTGGCAATCCTCTCTTCCTGTAAGAAATGAGAACCGATGCATAGTACAGATCAAGTGACATGACCATGGTCACTTTATCAGGATGTCTGATGAGCCAGGATCGTTTCAAAATGATCTTTCCAGATCTTTCAAATCTCTGCTTTGTTCCTTAGACCACTCCATGGTCAGCCTGTTATTTAGTGACTGACCATCTTTCTACAAGAAGACAGCTCTTTGTGAGAATGACTTTCTCTATGCCTGTGGATCCGACCAGCTCCTGCTGCTCAGTGTTAAAACAGAGATGGAAAACAGCCACAAGTGAGACATGGGGAGAGGACAGTAGAAATCTTAAAGGCCTGCCATGTCAATTTTTCTTATTTAAAACTTTATATTGGGATGTCCAGTAGTGCTTGGTCATATATTCTTAAACAATCTGTAGAACACATGTAGCATTTCCAAGAAGGGAACAGAGATAGTTCATATCAAAGGAGGAGAAGCTTAATTTGTTTCCCTTTAGGAAATAGGTCACAGGATTGACTGCTAAGTAATTTTTTCCACAGCCCATTACCTTAGAACTGAAAGATGTTGGTTCTTCATTTAGCAGTGGCTAAATCAATTGTGATTTCTGAGGCTGAATGGGATCAGGGAATTCATCTATTCTGGCTGTGCACAGAAGATGAGCCATGGCCTCACTGAAACCAGGCAATTTGTATATCTTTAAAATGCAGCATGTTTTCTAAACACAAAGAGTGTGCTCTATGAAAGATAAAGTGAGAAAGCAATGCGGCCAGGTTAAGAGCCAGCTGATGCTGCTGCTTTTCTTTTTTTCTTTTAATTTTATTTTTCCCCTTAGGATTTGGGCAGTTTTAATTAAACACCACATGGTCTTCTGCACAGTCATCTTTTTCTGCCAACTCAGAGCACTTCCAGCTTTGGGATCCTGATTTGCATGGTTTGGAGATTAAATTCTTCTTTAGCTCTTAGAAGTGCAAAATGCCGTCTCAGACTTTCTCTTGTTGTGGGGAGAACACAGGAAGGTGAGGGGAAAGAAGGAAGCAGGGCTTCTTTCAGCTTGCTGTTGCCATAGTTTCAGTATGACTTTATAGCAACAGTGCTTCAATTTGTTTTCCCTTTCAAGGCATTTTGTTTATGAAAAACACCATCCTGGAAAATCACTGTGTGTATAGTCAAGGTGGAGATGATCTCTAGAGGTTTTCTCCAGCCTCAGCTGTTCTGTGATACACTTCTAATAAGACCATTTAGGAAACTGCTACTTCTAAACTCCACATCTTCACTTCAGCTCTTTCTGTTTTTCATTGCAAGTTGATTATTTAGGGGTTTCACTGTAAAAGCACTGTGCTTTCCCATCCCTCAACAATTGTACTTTTAATGTTGTGCCTGTTTTCTGCCTAGATAGATAAAATCCCACTGTGTTTGACATCAATTTCTTCCTTTGGATAGGAAAGATCTAAGCAAGTTCTGTAAGCTGAAATACAGCCCTCTGCGTCCCTGCAAATCTGAAACTAAATGTCTATAGTGGAAATGTGACTGGATGTGGGATTCTTTAACATACAGCACCCTGTGAACTTTTCTAGAAACTCTGTTTTATGATTCAGCATGTTGAGGTCAATATTTTACGGTAATAAACATGAAGATGACACCAGTTTGTGTGGGCTGCATTAAATTTGGTCTAAAAAAGTGAACGGTGGACCATATAATTACATAGGAATGGGATTCACTGTATGGTGAGGAAGGTTTGGTCAGAGCTCCTGAAATGCAGGCATTATGAATGCTTTGGGTTTTTTCCCTCCTCTTCCTCTTTCCTACAGGACCATTTAGCTCTGCAAATAAAGTTCTTCACTGACATATTTGCAAGGCTGAAGTTGGTTGTGTTCATTGGTAAAGATGCACTAAACTTCATATATACAGTGGTAGCCAGCTCATCTTGTATTTGATTTTGACCGTGGCATGGAGCGTTAATGCCTTGGCTGCAGCTGAGGCTGCCTGGCGGTCAAACATCTTGTGGCAATTGCAATTTCCCTATATAGTGAGATGCTAGGAGTGTGGCTGAGTGCTGTGGCTTGACGAGTTATCACCAGCAGAAGTGAACAGAGGCTAGCAAACTGGCAGGGCTGGTGTCATGTCTTGAAAACATTCATTTACTTGCAGCAATAGTTACTTCTGCAGCTCTTGTTTGCCTGGCTCTGGGTAATTGCTAGTTGGGATGTTTCCACCTATGCTCATTGTGTGTTCGGTTTCAGGATGAGCATTAAAGCTTAAATCATTGACCTTGGCTTCAAATTAGAGGATGATTTTGTGAAATGTGCTCTGGCTCCCCCACCCATTTAGCAACCTCCTTGACCTCTGGGGGCTCAATTTCCCCGAAATGCAGAGAAAAATCTAACTTTGTTTCCTGTTGGAGGGGTAATTTATGTGATGTTTTCATATGATTTAAAATGATTCTTTCTGTCACTGTTCAGGGAAACCTTTAAAATATTTTTCTTCCTTTCTTTCTCACTTCAGTTTTTGCCTTGTGCTCTTTCAGTAGAAAAAGCAGAAAATATATCTTAAAATATTAGAAAATATAAGCACCTAGTTTTTTCTCTCTGACACAAGTGTCATTCACCATCACTCTATCTCCCATCTTGCTCTGGATGTCAATCAACACCTGGTCCCATTCTCCCCCTGCCCCAGTCTCTCTTTCACCTCTGAAACAGTTCATTTTAGACTTCTCTGTGACTTGAACACCAACGTGTTGTAAAATGAAGCAGATTACAGTGATTTGAAGATTTCTGAGGGGCAAAAGGAACCTTTTCAACAGTGTCTGCTGAAGCCTTCATGGGTTTGGCAGTGAGAAGAAATCAAATGCAGCAGTTCTGCTAGTACTGAAAGGAACTGCATGGAGTTGGTAAGCTTGCAGCATCCCTAGCCAAACTGCAGATTGAAGCTGGTTTGTTCCACCACTCCCCTCCACCCCGATATTTCTTGCTGCGTGTTTCTTCTGTCATTTATACATTTGCTTGTACTGATAACTACCTTTTTCTTTCAACTGTCATTTCCTTGTGGTTTGTTACTCAGAGATTAGAATCAAACCAAATGTTTTTCGTGAAGTATCACTATTTCATCTACTGTCTCTTTTCTGACCAAGTCTTTAACTAGAGTAAGTTGGAAGAGCCTGGCTTTTCCTGGTGAAGCTATGCTACCTTTTTTCATGGTCCTAATCATATTTTCAAGTTTGTTCCTCACTCTTCACCCCCTACTTGCTCTTACCCCATCATAAGAAGGAAAGGAAGTTGTGGCTGCAGCAAACTTTTTTAACAGTTCTCATTTAAGAGGCGATTCTTACTATACATATGTTTTCAGCACTACTTGATAATAAAAAGTAATACTTTGTGGGCTGTCACTGATGGCAAACTCTACTGTCAAGAAGTGATGGAAGTTCTTCATATCGTGGACTACACTTCACTCTCTATCTAGCCATCAAGATAACTTGCATGCACAGGCATATTAATATTTAATTTTTAAAGCTGTTGTTCCCTAATCAAATGTTCATTGTAGTATTTGTACCTGTTAAACTTGTTGTCAGCTAAGTATTTCACAGAAATTATATACATCTATGGGAATCAAAAATGGGTAGGAATTTGTGCCTTACCACAAGGTCCAGGCAAGATTTTTTCATTTGCTTTATGATCTAATATTCAGTCCTTTGCCATGCTCCTTCTTTGGTATGTATTTGGCCTTCCCATTTCAAAGACAGGCTAGGTGTCGTTTTTAAAACTGAGGGTGCTGACTTTGCTAGAAATCCAAAGAAAAATAATTGCTAGTATTGGTACAGTTACACTGTCATCAGTGAGGGCACACAGCATCTATTTGTTATGCCACACCTCTACTGGAGGATGCTGTCAATTGAGATGGTAACGGGAAATCAGCAAGATGAAGTTTAAATGTGAGATGTGCATTGTGCTAAGGTCTACATAAAGAAATTTGATACAAAAATTGAGAATGTCAAGAACAAAATGGTTAAAAAAATTCTGGAGCTGAGTAACCTGCTGTTGTAAGAACAAAAAAAAGGCAACCCTTACTTTCGTGTCAGCCCAAAGAGAATATTATTCTCTTCTAACAGTCTCATGTTAGAAGAGCTTTTGCCCATTGAGCTTTTAGAAATGGAGACACAATTTGGATAACATAAAAAATAAAAAACACAATTCAGGGAATGTCATATGAAGAAAAATGAATGAATCAGATTTCTCTGGGGGACTGCCATGGGCTTTCTCTTTGAAGCAGCTATTAATGTTTCAATTTAAGAGTGATGGGTTGTTTTCCATAGCTGTTGGGGAAAGATAAGAAGGCAATTTGGAACAAGGGTTTAAGCTGGATAATAGGAATTAGTTTTTTTAACTGTTAGGCAGGTGAACTGCCATTCTGGAGGGTTTCTGAGCATTGGTTTGGATGAATATCTCTGAGGAATGCTACAAGTATGCCTCATCATGTATGTCTGTTTGGGCTAGATTAGAATAAACAGCTAAAGTCTGTGTTTTCTTTGTCACCCTAATATATATTTGTGCATAAACATGTGAATGGCTATGTAAAGAAAGAAGATTAACCTCTTACCTTGCTACTAATATTCAGAATTCTCTCCTGTGCAGAAATCCTTCAGTCCAGTGCTCATTTCTGAGCCGTGCTTTAGATTTGTGTGTTAAAGAGTGCCAGGTTTTGTATTATGGTGATGATTCCACTAAGACCAACAGTTAAAGGGGATTTAGCTGTTTCTTTATATCCATTAAAGGGTCTGAGAGTGTACTTAACTGTCACATGGAAGTTCATATTCAATATATATCCTTCCAGCTCTAAAGTAAACTTTGCTTTCGTTCTGCATCTGATGCTGTTAGTCCAGCTGTCAGCATAATGACAGTCAGGTCTAAAGGATGAGGAACAGGCAATAATGAACTGCGATATTTTTGCAATCCTTCAACTTTCACGGAGAGCAATTTTGCAAGGTGTTCATCTTTACAGATTTGTAGGAGAAATGACTCTAAGATGCAATCTTCCCTGTTCATCCTCTCTGTTTTCTGAATCTGTTCAGGGAGGTGCAGGCACGGATTATAATTTCTTATTTTTTCTGTTCATGCAGCAAGGGTGAAACTAGTGAAGGTGTGCCTTTTTGTTCCTGTAGTACTTCCCAGCAAATCTCAATCCTGTTTTTCTAACTACAAGGCAAAGCTGTCCTCTCACCTTCTTATATCACTGTTTGTGCTGGAACAACCCTTTATACCTCAATGTAGAAATGGCTCACCAAGCCTTGGAGCACTTGCTTTGCCTTCCTGTGTTTCAAAAGCAGATCTCTCAGCCTCCTGTCACTGCCTGTTGCTTCAGTCTTAGAGAGTACCAAGAAGTGGAGATGGTATGACACACAGGGTAGTGCAGGGTGAGATTTGCTGTTGTTAACTGAAGTCGTCTTTCTAGATTCATGGTGATGAATGCGATGTCATTGCTTTAAGGCAAAAAGACCAGAGAGATGCAGTAGGCACAAGTATTTTGTCCTCTATACTTGGTACAGTGGGCAGCAATGAAGTAGTTAAATATACTTTGATATAAAGGTCTAATAGCAGCAAGGGGGTAATTTACCGTTTCAGCAAACAGACAAGCAAAGCATAAGTGTTGGCACTATTGATGGTTCAGAAGAATCTATTCTGGTCCAGCCCTTCACCAATTCTTGTATTAAATGCCTGTAAAATGCATAGCTGTCCAATGGACTACAACAGAAAATTAACTCATTTCATAAGTACTCTGAGTTCAGCAGACCTCAAAAAGTGTCAGTAGAGGTAAGCCTGACACTTTGCAACAGCCATCATGTATGGGATGGGAGTATCCTATGTGCATACTAAAATAATATTGTTATTTTCAGTTTTAAATCATTAAATTCCTACTAAAATGGCATAGCAACTGAAAAAAGAGACCTTTCATGAAATAACAGCTTAGCAAAAATAAACACAAGGATAAGTTCTTCTCTATGTCTTAGTCTTGCTGTGCATGCATTTAGCACAAGGACATGGAACATCACAGAACAAGGACACTGCAGAGTGAGTCATGGTAGCAATGGAGCAGCATCAGCAGCAACACAGAACTGAATTTCCTCTGCTTTGTATATTTACTTCTCTCTGTCCTTCTGTCTTCCTTGATTTTAATAAGGAGATATTACTAATATCATTGCTTATTGTAACTGCAACTTTGCAGTTTATAAATTCCATACATATCCACCTATTAATTTCCATTTGCTAGCCATGTTTTTTTGGCAAAAGTAGAGACTGGATGAAATAATAAAAAAATACATCCTTGAACACGTTGAAAAGATCATCAGCAGGTCTGAGTACAATCTTCACCATAAGAGGGCTGAGCATGGTTCAAGCACAGCTCCCGGACTCCATGCACTGAATCTATCATGTGGTCAATAGTAACAAATTTTTAGGTTATGTATTTAGGTAAATAGGGATGAATACTCATCATTGGAAGGTGATGACACCCTTCTTGCAGTTGACAGTGGTGAGCATGGTACATATTTGCTACACTGAAATATGTTAGTATGTTTCTGAAGGATAAACTTTCCATTAGTTATCCTTAGTTCAATATTTCTCCTCCCAAATCCTGCAACTGGTCCTGAAGTTATAATGCTTAGGCACATAGCCTGGTATTATTCAGGATATCCAGAGATACATGCAGCTAATTGTTAGGAGTTCACTGCGCAGTGTTACCTGTGTTTCACTCAAAGTTATTTATTTTCATATATCATGGTATTTTCTCTGCTAATACTTGGGTCTTGGTACCAGGCAGAGAGAACTATTTTCTTATCATCTACTATGCTGTCTTCCTTGGACTGATTTTTCACTTCAGTTTTATAGCTGGTCCAAAAGTATCATCCACTTGGGTTCACTATCCATTCACTTTCATTATTTATGTCCTAATGTGTGGAGAGATTTGGAACGTGAAAGTGAACCTACCCAAGGAGGGGGAACAACGTCTGTAGGAGTGCACATATAAATTTTAAAAGAGCTCCATTTCCAAACTCATGTTTCTGGGAGCTCCTTGTTCAATCCAGGGGTGGTTCAAAACTTCACTCTTCATAGCAGAAGCCCTCCAGTTTGCCTCCCAGGTGTTCTGGCACTGCCTTCCCATGGATGCCCACGCTGTCTCTGCTTTCCTCTGATCCTCTGAAGCTTTCCACATCTCCTGCATGACACAGCATTCCCAGTGCCTGTGACCTTTTCACATAACTTCCAAGAAATTTCCTCTGATCATTGTATTTGCCTCAGCTTCTTGTGGCTGCTGTTTGCATTTAAGTGCATTTTGTTCTCCTATGGCCATGCTTTTCCTAAGCATATGTGCAATAGAGAGATGGATTGAGAGCGGTGGGGTAGAGCTGTTCTGAGTCACAGTAGTCAGCCACTGCCTGAGGGAACACAGTTTCCCTTACCCAGGTCATAAAAGGGTCCCAAAGAACATCTGAAAAGTTGGATGGAGAAGGCCTTAAAGAGAAAATTTCACTCCTTTATAAGTTTTGGGAAAAAGTAAGGAGATGCTTCTCTTTTGTTGTTTATCTATAAAAAGTATTCACAGCATGAGAGAGTGTCTGAACCACATACAGAAGTGCCTTACTGAGCAATTTGTGACTGCATTAATGCTAGGATTAGTGGGAGTTTGTATTCCTGTGGTGGTTACTATATTCTTCTGTAAGCTTGGAGGATTTTCTCCACTCAAAAAAATTACACTGATGCAAGATAAAAAGGAAAGAAATCATACTTCTAAACTGAATGCACTACAAATGCAAATCAATGCGTGGGACTGAGAGGAGCAGAGGTGGCAGCACGTTGAAGTTTGACTAATCGAGTCAGTCAGCTTAATCTGTTCTAAAGCAGCAGTCTTCAAGCAGAGGGACATCTTCCGCTGATGCAGGCTGATTGTGAGGTTAATACAAAAAAACAAATTCAGGGCAAAAAAGATGTAAGAGTTAGTGTCCTACATGCTATTTATATGATTTTTCCAGGCATGTTATTCACCCTTCCAGGTTTAAAGAAGCTCTTGCATAAGATCCCACACTGAGTACAATTTTAAAAAGCACTAGGTATCAGCTTAGCATGGTTAAGCCCAGTTGTTTGAAAGCAGGGGGAAGTAGCCTGCTTGCTAAAATGACTGTGCTGTTTGTACTATACCGGTTTGGCTTGTTTTGATTTTGGTATCTTTTGGTATTTAATTTTGATGATTCTGTGCTGCTTTAATATCTATAAAATCTAAAACATGAGCCAGCAGTGTGCCCAGGTGTCCAAGAAAGCTAACGGTATCCTGGCCTGTATCGGGAATAGTGTGGCCAGCAGGCATAGAGAAGTGGTTGTCCCACTGTACTTGGTAGTAATGAGATCGCATCTCGAGTACTGTGTTCAGTTTTGGGTGCTTCAATGTAAGAAAGACATGGAGGTGCTGGAGAGTGTCCAAAGGTCTACAAAGCTCGTGAAGGGTCTTATAAGGAGCAGCTGAGGGACCTGGGGTAGTTTAGTCTGAAAAAAAGGAGGCTCAGAGGAGACCTTCTCGCTCTCTACAACTACCTGAAAGGAGGATGTAGAGAGGTGGGTGTGAGTCTCTTCTCACAACTTACAACCGATAGGACGAGAGGAAATGGCATCCAGTTATGGCAGGGGAGGTTTAGGTTAGAAATTTGGAGAAACTTCTACACTGATGGAGTTATCAAAGACTGGCACAGGCTGCCCAGGGAAGTGGTGGAATCACCACCCTTGGATGTATTTAAAAGCTTTCTCAATATGGCACTCGGGGATATGGTTTAGAAGTGGGTATGTTAGAGTTAGTTAATTGTTGGACTAGATTATCTTTAAGGTCTTTTCCAACCATAATGATTCTATGTTTCTATGAAAAGTTTGTAGGACAATAAAGCAAGATATAATACTAAGAATAATCTTAGGATAGATTGTGTTTGGAGAGTGATGCTCACAGTGTAGGGATTCCCTAAGAACGTTGTGAATTGTGTGCATCTAAAGCTCCCTGAACAACCTCATGCATGCCAGGAGGATTTTAAACTCTGGGTTTGCTACACTTCTCTTGGAAGACTTTTCCTTCAAGCATACAAAAATGACCTTTCCTGACTTAAGATAATGAGGCATCAGGAGTGCCTATGCAACTTTATGGGAGTAGTTCTTAGGAGACTAATAATACATGAAGAAAGGCATCTTGCCTGT
Source organism: Mesitornis unicolor (assembly GCF_000695765.1). Taxonomy (NCBI): domain Eukaryota; kingdom Metazoa; phylum Chordata; class Aves; order Mesitornithiformes; family Mesitornithidae; genus Mesitornis; species Mesitornis unicolor. The sequence continues at coordinate 6,535 of NW_010206399.1, read as the reverse complement.
AGATGGTTATTTCCTTTTCCTAGAAGAGTGTGAAATGGTAAAAATCAGTATATCATATAAAAAATAATATTTTTAGGAAAAAAAATTCAAAATCAAAATGAAAGAATACGGAATGGTTCTGAAGCTTCTGCTACTATAGAAAAGTGTTTAATTCCTTAAATGCCCTTGGGCAAAGTGCCCTATACTTTTAAAGTTAAGTACACTTACTGCAGTGGGAACCGGGAAAGTGTGCCTGTGTGTGTTTTCCTTTGAACTATGTCCTCAGCTGTACCGAAAACATAATGTATGTTTCTGGTAGAGTGACTGTTCCATTTCACGTTCAAGGGTAAATCAGTACCCAAAACCAGTGGCAAAAGCTAGTGATCTTGTAGATGAAGAAAACGCCCTGTAATTTGCTGTTGGCATCACAACTCTTGGGATTTTAATCTTTATTCAGAAAATATATGTATTTAAGCACAGGATCTTCATACAAAATGTTCAGACCACATGTTGACAAACACTGACTAGACAATTTACCGCATCCTATGCAATTCACAGCTCTAAAAAGAAATCTTGTCTTCTCTCTCTCGTTTTTTTTTTTTGCCATATTTTTCCAAAAATGCATTTCTTCCAGTTTTAGCAGCAAATCATTTGTTTGGTGTGAGTCTAGACATACTGTGAATTGAAGGGAACAGGTACATTCCACATCTCCTGCCAGAAAATCTATTGATTCCCTAGTTAGTGTCACTGCTGGGAAGAGCAGGCTGAACAGAGCAGCTCAGTGAGGGAATGGGTTAGCTCTGCAGGGGAATCTGGCTTTTTGGATGGGAGCATACTATTCAAATTAGAATAAAAAATAGCAGAATCTGTTGAAGGAAGCATTTGGGTGTCTCTCTCTGGAGCCATTCTGCTGAAGACTGATGTTTTCAGTTTGACAGCCGTGTATGTTCCAGCAGAGACATATACATTGCACTTTGCCTTGCAGTCTTCATGTGTTTTATCAAATGACTGCTTAATGTTAAAAAATAAACAGCCTCTTGGATCGTGGTTTGGAACCCAGGTTTTCCTATTTCCCAGAGAGTGCCCTTAATGGTTTGGCTGGAAAGTAACATTCCTGGCCTACTAAATCTTGAATTCCTTTATGAAGGTGGAACAGCTCCAGTAGAACGAACTAAAACCACCGCATTTTCTTCCACCTCAAGTAGTCTGTACATCTGCTGCTAGAGCACTCCCCTAGACAGAGAAGAAGGGCTTGAACTTTCACTGAACATACCCTAGGACTCAGGGTTCCCATGTCCTGTGTAAATGTGTTATGGAGCTATTGGTTAAAAAACCCAACTAAAACTCAAGTGGCTATCATGTCATGCTTTAAAGGAAGCCTAAGCTGTCATATCTCAGGACTGGGAAGGATTTAAGACATCATTTGTGGCCCACAACTAAGTGAAGGAACAGGAAACAGAGGGGAAGTGCACATGGGACATGGCTACTCAGAAAGTTCTTGTGCTCTACTTGAGGGCAACTGTGGGCCTGTGGCAAGCACCTGTACATAAACCCACTCATCCTGAGAAGCAAACAGGAGAAAGTGGAAATCTGTGCAAAGCTGTAGTGGGTGGGCACACGAAGGAGTAGCTCAAATGTGGAGAGCTCTATGACTGACATGGGACATCTCTGTGCAAAGTTAATGGGAAAGAGGTACGATCTACAGTGCAGAATTATCAAATTCAAGGCCAGATAAGGGAGCTAGATATTTACAAATTCATGGAGACTGCTGAGGGAGCACTTATCTTCAAAACAAGGGCAAAAACCCCCAGGGAACTGCAGGCTTCACCTCAGTCTCAAGATTGTGGAGCAAATCATCTCAGAGGTCATGTCCGGGACCACGAAAAACAAGATGTGAGAGGGGACAGCCAGCACAGATTCATCAGAGGTTGGACTAGATGATCCCTGTGGTCCCTTCCAACCTGGTGTTCTATGATTCTATGATCTTTTCCATGCCAAGAACCAGGTTCCAAAAGAGGGATGCTATAAAATGAGGGCAAGATCCATCTCACATAACTGAGACGAGATTTATTTGCTTCTGAAAGGCTGCATTTGGCTGAGTGGCAATCTAGTACTATATTGAGGAGATCATGCAGGTGGTTAATAGAAAATGAATGACAATTAAAAATCTATTATTTCTGTATGTGCTCTGTTAACCTATTTGATAAAGAAAGACATCTCAAAATCTATACATATAGCTAGGATACAGAAAGAAATATAGTTCACCATTCCTACAGATATTTTTGGAAGGAAGTGCCTAAAAGAAAAGTCAATCTTGCAACATTTCTGAATACAACTGCCACAAAAAAGTGTCTTAAATCAACCAGTGGTGTTTTGTTTAATTTTTAATCTTTCAGCTCTTTATTTACTAGTGATATAAAATTATTTCCAGAAGGATGTGTAAGTCATGAACGGTCTGACCAATTTTGAAAGTGCTTTATTTTAAATGCTATGAATAGATGCACTTAGATGTTCATAAATTATGGTACTTTGAAAGCAGGACAGAAACCAGCAAAAGATGCTTAATAAAAAGATTATGGTGTCTTGCAAATAATAGGTGACTACTTAATGTCAGGATATTGCAATATAGAAAGTATTGACTAATACCTGAAATTAATGCACGCGGCCAAGTGAGTATTATTAAACTTTAATAAATAATCTCTATAGCTCTTGAAACAGTCTCATTCTGGAAGATCATAATGTCTCAGTGCTTAAATGAAAATGAGATAGTGGCGATATAATGGCAAGCACTATTGAATTAACTTCTAAAAGAAATTCACTAAATGCTTAATACTGGGTTGAGAGAAATGCAACTGTAAAGAATTTCATTAAATCACAATGCTCAGTGTTTCATTTAATTTTAATGGAAAATTTATGAAAAACTGCTATTAAGGCTATGTAGGAGAGATGATAAGTACCATTCTTTTATTAGTATAACCAAGGGGCTTAATTTTGTTTAGTTCTTTAATTATTCCTTCATCTTCCCCAGTCCCAACCCTTGCTTCTTAAGAGCATGTATTTATAAAAAATATATTTAGATTTAAGCTGGAGGGTAGGTTTGAAAAACCAATGATTTTGTTTTCCGATTAGAACACCACACATTTTGAAATGAAAGGAACAAATTAATTCCTCAGTGGTCATGGTCAAATGTTATTCCCCCACTAGAAGTATGTGTGCCAATTCTACCAAAAGGGTTATTTGTATCTTGAAGTTATGTCTGTTGTCTAGGATGTGAGGAATTGGCTACTGGCAACCAGTCAGAACCATTTAAGGGAAGGATCTGCTCATCAATTTTGAACTTGGAAATGGTGGGTTTTGGACATCTCATTCATTAGTTTTGTGAGTGATGACTCAAGACTCACCAAAACTTTTTCTTCCCACATTTACTGAATTGTGCATTGTGTCCTTTTTTTAATGACTGTGCCAGATTTCAGGGAGACGTCTGCATGAAGTGTTCTAGACACTGCTTTTTCCATGCTTAAAAAAGGTAAAAATTTTAAAAGACATTTTTGTTCACTGATGTAAAAAAATGGTACAATAAAAGCATATATTTAGCATGAGCAAATTGTAGAAATGTGAAGAACAACACAAGATAAAGACTTGTATTGACTTTAGTTTCACTCTAAAGCTTATCCAGCTCAAAGGTGAGTTGAAGCAGCTCTTATCCAGCCTGGGACTGCAGTACACCAGGTGGAGCAAGGGATTGCAGTGAGGTTGAAGTGTTTGTCTGAGCTGGAGAAAGCAGAAAAGGCCTTCTGTTAATGTAAATAAGTGGCTGAAATAAAGACAACTATGACATTTTATACCAAATAAGTAACTAAGACATAGGTTTTTCTCTCTCCATTAATACTGGCTGACATTGCAGGTGCTCCCTACTTCACATACTTTGGATAAGCAGATGTCTAATCCTTCTTACTGAAAAGGTTTGCATTCCCTCATCCTCCTCCAGAGCTGGCCTATAGGCCTTGTTTTCTTTAAAAAAGCTAGATAGGGTTGTTATGTGCTTTGTGATTAGCATAGCCTTATGAGAGAGAGAACCATACTCATTTGCAGTAATTTGTAATGTGTCTGTCTAAATGATGGAGTTTGTAATGCTTTGCTTTCTCCTTGGACCTTTGTATTTCTTCTGGCACTTCTACCTTTGGTAGTCTGCCTTTTCCAGAGCGCTAACTGTACTCTGTCACAAAATGCTTGTTCACAGCTCTTTCTTTTAGCACATGATAGATCTCTGCTACAGAACAATGTGCAAAGAACAAACAATGCCAAAAATGATCAGAGAACAATTTATGAGTTTCAGTACTGTAGACAGAAAAACATCTAGGAAAAAAGGATTACTTATATCTGTTGAAGTCTACTTATATCTGTTGAAGTCCTCTGAACTTACTGCTTAATGTAGCTCTACACTTTCATACATTTTTTCTGTAAAATGGCAGGCATAACTCCGGCAATGAATAAGAATAGCTTCTAGAATATGTCTTTCCCTGGGTAACTAAATTGTAATTATTCATAGAGATTAATTTATAGGCCTCAGATAAGCAATATCCAGAGTATTTTCTACAGTTCTACCATAGTCTAAATATGCATATGTGCAGTAAAATTGGATTTAGCTGGGTGTTGTTCACACCTTTTGAGTACGAACAAGAGGGATGTAATTGCATTTATTTGTAAATATCCAGGCTCTGAATGTAGCTGTCAGGAAGCAGTGTCAGCTCGTGTTGTAGAAGAAAGGAGAAGGGCTGAGGGTATGGTGCAGACAACTGAACACATACTTGTGGAAATGACTTACAGCTTACCGAATGGAGGCTCTTCAGCTGTAGTTATAAAATCTGTCATTTGAATTTCTGCATGAAATTCATAGACTCCAGCTACCAATAAATCAGTCTGCATTCCCATCCTCTTCCAAATAACCTTTGATGAGGTCACCCAAAAAGAGATAAACAGTGATGTTTCGTGCAAGTATGTGCCTTTGTTGTTGCAATGGGAATTACAAAATTAAGCATCTCTGAAAGATAACTTGAACATGGTATTCCTATTTAATTTTCCAATAAATGATGGCTTGGAAGAAAGCTTCTCAGCAGAAGCCAGAACTGAATAGTACATGCTGGTGATGTGCTAGGGGAGGACTGGGGATTTTTAAAAGAACATCTGCAATATCATACTGCAAAGTTTGAGAGGGGACCATTAAGCAAATTGGGAATCTTATATACGGAGGAAGTATTATGTTCAAGGCTTCAGTGCTTGCTATGATTAGAGTGCACTTTGTGGGAGATTTGTTAAAATTTCTTCATCCTGGACACCTGCCAAGCTTAAGGCTTTAATGCTCTGAGATTGAGTCACGGAAGTGAGAACTGACTGCTCTCAGAGCTTGTTGCCTTGCCAGGAGGTGGGTGTGGGAGGTAGTGTGCAAATAAGAAAGAAGAGGAGCATGGAAAATAAT
>NW_010206399.1:0-1049 GCF_000695765.1 Mesitornis unicolor | reverse complement strand
TCGGCATTCTGTGATAATCTTTTCTTTAGAAGAAATCAGTCCATGGCTTCAGGTTTTTGATCTATTTTCTAAACTTGCCAACAAAAAATAGGACACTCTAGAGACGTGATCTCTTTTCTTGTTTCAGGCTGATGGCAGAATGTACATCTAAGTGTCTGGTATAAAAAAGACTGGAAAAACAAGGATTAAGATGGTATTAAACATGGATAGTTAAATATAACACCAATCTGTGATAATTATCAAGTGAAATGAATGATTCTGACACAGAAAATAACTTATTTCAACTTCTTTCATTTACTAACCACTAGAAATCTCTAGTGGATCTCTGCATAACCAATGCAGGTTGCTGAAAATAGACTAACTTTTCTGGATCATGTTTTATGGATCCTGACTGTAGAGCCCCTGAGTCTCTTAGAAGCATACACTGAAAATCATTAGATAAACAGAAATTGCATAGACAGTTAGAAATGACAGCATCTGTGAGAACCATTTAACAAAATTACACCAGTGTAATCAAATATTCAACCTTTATTAGAGTATATGGAGGGGCTAATAGACAAAGGACAAATGTTAACTGGTGGGTTTTGAAAAAGTTGCTGACAGCTGAGATATGGCTGCAGGATTACACACAGAGCACTGCATCCTGAGGTCATTCAAGACAAGAGAAATGCCTGGAATGTACCCACCTTTGGTATGCCAACATTCACCACGCCTGGCTAGTGCAGGCTCCACAAGTACTGCTCTTCGACTGGAAGATGAGGACTGAAGCCCTGGGAGAGCAACTTCATCAGTCTCACATCAGCTAGAACTGAGCATGTCTGTGCTTCAAGTGAGCTGAAGACAGAGAAGCACAGGTTTGCCTAAATTACCCAGTGCTGTGTTTGCTTTTACCCTGGTATACAGTGCCTGTGCTTATGCACCAGCCGATATCATCTTGCTCTGAAGTTACAATGGAGAGCATAATCTAAGGACCTCTTAGTGATAACTCTGCTCTTTGTGTCTCCTGCAAGGTGTCTGATTGTCTCCGTTTAAGGGTCAGAGGGAGAGAG